>NW_007245263.1:0-737 GCF_000164805.1 Carlito syrichta | reverse complement strand
TCACAGATCCAATTTTCTCAACAAATTTTGACTAGGAGAAGCACAAAAAAAATCACACCACACAAATCCTCATAAAATGTACACAATCCAGTAATGCAGAAAAAAATTAAAAATAGAGAAAAATATATATGAAAACACAAAATTAATAAATTGCATACATATCAGAAATAATGCAAGTAGGTAACAATAGAATAGCATCAATGAAAGACTGTAAATAAACAACAATTTATGAAAACATCAGCATAGAATATTACATATAACGAAATATCTCATAAAAATTAGGATAAAAAATATTTTTCAGACAAATATAAGCTGAGATAATTTATTGCTAGCAGTTTTTTTGCAACAAGAATGCTAAAATAAATTTTTCAGACAAAAGGAAAATTATGCTAAACTAAAACTTGATTTCAGAAATGGTAAATATATGAGTAACTAAACAAAAATTTTTCCCACTAATTTTTAAGACAATAATAATAATATATTGTTTTAAAAAGGTTGAATTAAAATCTATTAGAACAAATGGACAGATAACAGTCTCAAAGTTTTCATGTTATCTGTTGTAGAATTTTTTGAATCTAGACTGTGATGATCTAAAGATGCCAATTTTACACTCTAGAGTAACTATTAAAAATATAAAACTAAGAGGCATAGCTAACAACAAATAGTGGATATAAAATTAAGCCATAAAAATTCTTGATTCGGTCAAAGGTAGCAGAGGAAAAAACTAACAAAGAACA
>NW_007245262.1:263316-309885 GCF_000164805.1 Carlito syrichta | reverse complement strand
CGAGCCCGCGGGTTCGTGACCCACCTGGGCAACTTGGTGAGACCTCATCTTTACATAAAATCAAAAATTAGCCGGGTGTGGTAGCGCACGCCTATAGTTCCAGCTACTTGGTAGGCTGAGGCGGAAGGATCACCAGAGCCCAGCAGGTCGAGGCTGCGGTGGCCGGGAGCGGCCACTGCACTCCAGTCTGGGTGACGGAGTGAGACTCCAACTCAAAAAAAAAAAAAAAAGAGAGATAGAAGGTCAATATACAAAAGTCAATGGTATACACATTTGGCTTCCAGATCTGGGTTTCAAATTCCATTATCTAACAAAAGAAACAGGACTTCTTAAAGAAATAGCTAATTCTAGTACTGGGTCAGGAAACATACAAGATGAGCCTGAAGCATCTGGTAGTACCAAAAAAGTTAGAAGTTTTTGTTTCTTTGTTTGTTTTAATATAATTTAATTTTAAGACTGTGGGGCACAAGTCAGGATTATGTACATAAGTGGTTTAGGTACAGATGAAGTTTTGGGCCTCCTACTGGACCTCACTTCACCTGGATTAGAATCAGGCATCCTTATTGATGTTATGTTCACCCCCATAATGATGGGAGTATGCCAGATGGATGCAGAAGGCCAAGTTTAGACAATGTAGGAAAAAATAAATAGGTAAAATATGTAAACCAAAGTTCAAAATAACTGTGAATGAGTGCACATGGATATAAACAAATTATTGAATAGCTAGATATTGGGGAGAAGAGACAAATCTCCCTTTCAGAGAAATTTCAAATAATTGTGTAAGTATTTCACTCTCAAGGATGTGAAACATAAATTCCTACTCCTTAAATGTGGGCTGTGCATAGTGACTTCCTTCCAAAGAGCATGGTGTAGAAAGGAGGGGGTAAAAAGACGAACTTGACCTTGGAAATGCTTTGTAAACAAAACTTCAGTTAGATGATCAAATTACTATCAGTCAAAGAAAAACAAATCCAGATACTAAAGTGGAAGAACAGATTTTATCAATAATATCCTGTCAATTGGGAAGAAGTTTTAGTGTGAACTGAGCTCAACTTTGATTTGTACAGAGGTGACAAAGGGAGAATGAGAATAGAGAGGGAGTGCAAACAGGGCTCAATAAAGTCAGGTAGTAAAAACTTATGAAGGGTTGGTTAGTGTAAATGCTAATTAGGCCAGCTGTGTCTGTTAGCTGGTAATTAATTATGAAGTTAGCACTATCTTCCAACAGAGATTGAAAGAGGCCCTATCTGTCGGCTATTACATTTTAAAGGAATGGCTTTCAGGTCCTAGAAAAAGGCACTCCCAGTTGCCCTAGTTGTAGGAGATATATATACATATCGAAGGGACAGAGGGAAGATTCACTGGTGTAAGCCTGTTTTAGTAAATGATCTAAGAAGCAGTGTCAGTATAGTCACCTATAACAAACAGTAAATTCTTTGGTAACCTTGTGTACTCACAGAGGGGCATTTTAAAGGTGTTAGGGTGAGTCTAGAGATGTGGCCTTTAGCTGTTGAAACTACATTAGTGTTTGTTTAAGTCTCTTAATGTGAGAAGAGGAGGTGGAAGAAATCACTTGGGCTGAGAGTCCAATTTTTATTAAGGTTGAAGCATAGTGGGAAATAGGGCCCAGAGGAGTCTGGCTAGGTTTTGGTTGAGGAATAATCTTTGTCATGTCAATGTGATGTGTTGTTAGTAATGTTTGTGCACACTATGATTCAATAAAAATAGCACTTTACCTATGTGGACTTTCTCCCCCAAACCCATAAACTCTGTCTAATCAGGAAAAAAAAAAAAAATCAGAAAAATCCTAATAGAGAAATATTCTATAAAATACTGCCTCAAAACTGTCAGAGTCATCAAAGGCAAAGAAAGTTTAAGGATCAATTATAACCAAGAGAAGACTAAAGAAATTGGAACTAAATGTAATGTATCCTGGATGGGATCCTGGAACACAGTCAGGACGTTAGATAAACTAAGGAAGTCAATAAACGATGGGCATTAATTAACATTGTATCACTATTGGATCATTAATCCTAACAAATGTACTCTATTTCTGTAAAAGTCTAATAACAGGCAAAACTGGTTGCAGTATACATGGGAACTTTTTATACTCTCTTTAAATTCTCTCCATACATTTAAAACTGTTCTAAAAATAAATATTCACATAAAAATCAACTGTGTGTCACCTACCAATGAACAATTGGAAAATGCGAAAGAGTAATATCATTTATAATTGTATCAAAGACTAATATTTCCTATTTAGCTTCTGTGAGTTCTTAAAAGTATCAAACAGTCTTCACAAATTTCTATGTAACCTTACATGGAAGCCATACTAATCATCTCTGTATTTATCTACTTTTTGTACATATGTTACCAAATTGAGTGACTTTATTATCTTTATAATACCTCAAAGATCTATAGAGATGTTTCTTTTATTTCAGATTGCTCTTTTATGCTATATAAGCATTTAAGACAATATGTTTCCTATGCTTAAGCTACATCTCATATTTTGATATGTTTTATTTTATTATTCAGCTTTTATTTAAAAATCTATAATTTTACTTGTAATTTTTTCTTCAACACTTGGATCAGTTGTAATTGTTTTATGAGCCTCCTAAATGTCTTTAAAGTTGATTTCTAATTTAATTATATTTTTACCTGAATAATACTTTGTATGATTTTGCTATTTAAAACACATTGAATTTTGTGGAGGTTTTTTGTCACAGTACATAGTCTAACTGGTGAATATTCCATAATATGTGCATCTGTTAACTATAGTATTCTAATGTTAATTAGATCACTTTAGTTGATAGTTCAGATCTTCTATGTTATTACAGAGAGGTGCAGAAGTCTCACACTATAACTTTGGATTTGTCTGTGTTCATTTTTAGCTCTGATAGTTGTTGCTTCATATATTTTCTTTTAACTTATCATATCAACCCTGAGAGAAAAATATTGACATTTCCAACAGTTGTGGATTTGTCTATTTCTCCTTTCATTTCTAAAAAAGATTATTACATGTGAGTTGAAATCCTGTTAGAGCATATGTATTTACAATTTTATGTACTAATGAAAAATTGTCCTTTTTATTGTCAGTATATATGTCTTTAAACTATTCTACAGTCTAGCTGTCTGATAATATAGTCACCATAGTTTCTTATAATTAGTTTTTAATGGTGTATTTTACATCTTTTTAAACTATCTCTGTCTTGATAAAGTGTGTTTTCTATAACAGAATATAATTAAATTTTGCTTTTGAAATCAAATCTGACAATTTCTGCCATTTATTTAGTTTGTTTAGACTATTTACTTTTAATGTAATGAGTATACAATTACTATTTTATTTGTTTTCTCAAAATTTGCTCCATCTGTTCTTTGTTAGTTTTTTCCTCTGCTACCTTTGACCGAATCAAGAATTTTTATGGCTTAATTTTATATCCACTATTTGTTGTTAGCTATGCCTCTTAGTTTTATATTTTTAATAGTTACTCTAGAGTGTAAAATTGGCATCTTTAGATCATCACAGTCTAGATTCAAAAAATTCTACAACAGATAACATGAAAACTTTGAGACTGTTATCTGTCCATTTGTTCTAATAGATTTTAATTCAACCTTTTTAAAACAATATATTATTATTATTGTCTTAAAAATTAGTGGGAAAAATTTTTGTTTAGTTACTCATATATTTACCATTTCTGAAATCAAGTTTTAGTTTAGCATAATTTTCCTTTTGTCTGAAAAATTTATTTTAGCATTCTTGTTGCAAAAAAACTGCTAGCAATAAATTATCTCAGCTTATATTTGTCTGAAAAATATTTTTTATCCTAATTTTTATGAGATATTTCGTTATATGTAATATTCTATGCTGATGTTTTCATAAATTGTTGTTTATTTACAGTCTTTCATTGATGCTATTCTATTGTTACCTACTTGCATTATTTCTGATATGTATGCAATTTATTAATTTTGTGTTTTCATATATATTTTTCTCTATTTTTAATTTTTTTCTGCATTACTGGATTGTGTACATTTTATGAGGATTTGTGTGGTGTGATTTTTTTTGTGCTTCTCCTAGTCAAAATTTGTTGAGAAAATTGGATCTGTGACTTTATTAAATTTTAAAATTGTTGGATCACACTTTCCTCATTTGTGTGTGAGTCTCTTTTCCTTCTTTTTCTAGTAATCTTGTTATATATGTTCGACTGCCCTATAGTATTCTATATATCACTGTCATTTGATTTATTTTTATTTAAAGCTTTTCCTTCTGCTGTGCTTCTGTTTGGATGATTTCTGTGGGTATAGATTAAAATTCACTGATCTTTACTTTGGCTATATCTGACCTACTGCTAATCCCCATCTTGTGATTTTTTTTTTTCTTCTTCAGGTAATATATTTTTAGCTCTTGGAACTATATTTAGTTCTTTTAAAGTAGTTCCTTTTTGTTTCTCATTATGATGATCATATTTTTAAATTATAGAGGCTATTTGTGATATTTATAATAGCTGTTTAAAGTTTTTCCTGCACTTCATATGATATCCGTCATTTCTGATTCTATGTGTTTTGATATTTATTCTGATCAGGAATCAAATTTTTCTGCTCCCTATATACTTATGAATATAGATTTGATGATGGATATTATAAATCTCAAATTTTTAAATATTTAAATATTTTGTTTTCTAAATGTGTTAAATTTTATCTTAACTCACAGTTAAATTAATTGTGAAATATTGCCGGGCTTGGTGACTCAGCCTGTAATCCCGCGCCTTTGGGAGGCTGAGGTGAGTGGATTGCCTGAGCCTGCGGGTTCGAGATCTGCCTGGGCAACTTGGCCAGACCTCATCTCTACAAGAAATCAAAAATTAGCCGGGCATGGTAACGCACGCCTGTAATTCCGGCTACTTGGAAGGCTGAGGCGGAAGGATCGCTGGAGACCACCAGGTCGAGGCTGCGGTGGCCGGGAGTAGCCACTTCACTTCAGTCTGTGTGGCTGAGTGAGACTCCAACTCAAAAAAAAAAAAAGTTGTGAAATATTTTGATTTTTGAGTTTATTTTTAAGCTTATCTAAGAAATACTTTAGAGCTAATTTAGCCTTCCAACAAGGATTTGACTTTTCTGAATTCTCTGAGTTTTCAATAATGTCTCTCTACTCTGATTTTCAACAAAAGTACAAAACAATCAATGAGAAATTGAAAATTGTTTTTTTTTTCCAAATATGGTGAAGAAGAAAAAGAAACCCAAATTTCTAGTTTATTTCTTACATAAAAAATTAATTAAAAATGGATAATAGGCTTGAAAGTGAAAGTTAGACTCAAAATTTCTAAAGTAAAGCATTTTCGAATACATGGAGAATATCTTTATAAGCCTGAGATAGGTAAAAAGTTTATAAATAAAAAATTCAAAAATGTTTTACCATAAAATGAAAATAATTTGTATTTAATCAATATTTTAAAAATTCTCACCAAAAGATGACTTTAAGAAAATGAAAGAACTCATATTCAAAAGATATGAAGTACTGAATAAGTCAACAGTAAAAAGATAAACAACAGAGCAAAAACAATGGAACAAACACATTAAAGATGAGATATATAGACAATTCACAAACAAATAAAATGATGTTTACTATCATTGGTCAAAAGGAGAATGCAAATTAAAACGACATTGTCATATATTTGTTCACCTACCATAACTTCTAAAATAAACATGATTGACTAGTAAACAATTATGATAAACACCTTTAATGATATTATTGGCACTTTATGTATCTTGTTGAAATATTGTTTTAATTATTTTGCCAAATATACAAAATTCTATTTCTGGACTATTTGAGCAATTTATTGAGTTTTCCATCCATATGATAATTCCACTCTGTTATGAATATTCCCAACTCTCTGGCAGGAATTAATGCAGCTGTGAGAATCTTCGGTCCTAAGAAAGACTTGCAACTTGCTGAAATTTGGTTAATTTGAGGTTCTTTCCTTCTTTAATTCTCTGATGTGTTGAAAAGAAATCTACTTTAGCTTCCTTAGCTTGTTATCATTATTAGGATGGAAGCATCTGTCTCTAGTGACTTTCTACATCCTCATCACAAGCAAAATACTCAAAATATGTTTTTGAATCTATAGTGAATCTTGCAAAAGTTTATTATTATCACAAGATAAAAGCAGCTCATAGAAAAGTAAATATCTTTTTTACTACATTCGAAGATAGCATACCATATATTGTAATACATTACCCATATTTAATAAAATGTTTTACCTTTGAAGTAAAAAAATTGAAAACATTAAGTAAAATGATACTCAATTAAAATGGCGTTTAATTATAAGCCTATACCTATCTTTTAGAGATAAAACAGTTTATAATCATTATCACAAGAAAGCAGTGTGTTTTCAAATTGTTATTGGTAAACTTCTGTTTGCAAATTTTAGATGTGCCTATGTTGTGCATACAAGGCCCTTTATCCAAAAGAAATGTGTTGTGGACACTACAATTATGGTTGTCAGTCAAGCAAAAAATGCTATAATTTGATTAATTTATGCAAAACTTTCATGTAGACATCAAAGAGATCTAACAAGAAGTGTTTGCAGCTGTAGGGATATTGCCAGCCTAGGTCCACCCACTCCAACCCGAAAGAATTCTTTTGGAACAACAAAATCACTCATACCTGTTTGTACACAGTATCTAATAATATTCATAATAGTGATTTTAAGATTTATATGTAAAATAGCACTAAGGACACCAAGCTTAGATTTAGCAACTCAAATAACTGTTTCAGGTGATTATTTTAGCAAACCAGCTGAAACAAGGGTAGAAATTCTAAACACTTTTTTTCCCCCAATTTAAATATCTAGTTCTTTCAGGGTGATATTTTTTTTTCAAGAGATTCTAAAAATACTTTCAATGGAATTCTTTCTGTGAATATGGTTTTATAAAGCAGTGCAATTAAGTGGCTGCTCACACAGGAGCTACAATCATGGGTTTATTAAAAGACAAGAAGCAAATCAACTACTTCTTGCCAGAAATCTATGGCTTTGTATGAGTGGTGAAGTAAAACAAGCAAGATAACATAAACAGAATAATTATTTGAAAAATTACAACCTGTTTCTTAAAAAAAATCCTTCATGTTCTCGGATGCTTTTTCTCGAATGCTAATTGCTCCATATAAGCAGTATAATATCTGGAATCCAGTAAAAAATTCACAAATATTTATTAAGAACATTAATATGTAATAAATGAATGTATATATTACATACCGGTAATAAGATAATTTATTAACTTTTTAGGTTACATTATACTGATATTTTTCCTCAATTATGCAGATATGTGCTCTACTGCTAGAGAGGAGAGAAAGTTTCAGTGAACCTGGAACAATTGAGCTTTCTTAAAGATCAAGTAAAGGTTTCTAATTTTAATTTCATGAGTGATTCTAATGTTTATTTAATAATGGCTTTCAATATTCATTATCACTAATTTTAAAAAAAACATTTCTTAATGTTGGCAAATAAGCTAAGATAACCCTGACAATACATGTGAGATAACAATAAAAATTAATAAATTAATAAATTTTTAAAAATATATATATATAGGTTTCAATATTGATTAATTTTTTATTTTAGAAATACATTTTTCTAAACGTTGTTACTATTATTATTATTTTTTTTGAGTCGGAGTCTCACTCTGTTGCCCAGACTGGAGTGCAGTGGCCTCTTCCGGCCACTGCAGTCTCGCCTGCTGGGCTCTGGAGATCCTTCCACCTCAGCCTTCTGAGTAGCCGGAATTACAGGCATGCGCTACCACGCCCGGCTGATTTTTTGATTTATTGAAGAGATGAGGTCTCGCTGCCCAGGCAGGTCTCGAACCCGCGGGTTCAGGCAATCCACTCACCTCAGCCTCCCAAAGTCGCGGGATTACAGGCTGAGCCACCGAGCCCGGCTTGTTACTATATTTTTAAGTAGTTATTGTCATCTTGTCATTTCAGTAATTTTTGAAGGAAAGAAAGGCAAATGGTAATTTCTTTTAGAGGCCATTAAAATCATCATGAAAAACTAAAATCTCAAAGCTAAGTGAAACAACAACAATTGTGTTTATTTGCCACGTATTAAGAGAAACCTATTGCATTTCTAGAGTCTAAAATACTACCTCTCACATAGCCAACATTCATTACATATTGTATCATATCAGTTACTTTTGCTTATGTTTGCTAATTATATTACCACTATTTAATAGGGCTGTGCACTTTGTATACATTATTTTATCTAAGCAGGAGGTAAAGAACAAAATAATTTACTGTGATTGATTGATTGATTGAGTTGGCGTCTCAATCTGTCGCCCAGACTGGAGTGTAGTGACACACTCCCGGCCACCACAGCCTTGACCTGCTGGGCTCCAGTGATCCTTCAGCCTCAGTCTCCCAAGGAACTGGAACAACAGGCATGCACTATCACGCCCAGCTAATTTTTGATTTATGTAGAGATGAGGTCTCACCCAATTACCCAGGTGGGTCTTGAACCCTCAGGCTCAGGCAATCCCCTCACTTTGGCCTCCCAAAGTGCTGGGATTACAGGCTGAGCCACTGAGCCCAGCCTGACTGTGATTTATAAGAATATTTAGATTTGATTCTAAAACACCTACAATGTCTGCCTCTGTAGAGCTTTTCTTCTTTTCTGTGCACTTTAAGGGCTTCTATGCAAATTTGCATTATTTACTGTGCAGGGTTCATTCATTCTAGTTTTGTTGAGCATCTTCTATATACCAGTTACTCTTTAGAGTTTTAAGCAGAACAGTTTAAGTTAGGTAGTGGTATTACAAAAAAGCAAAACAAATAGATTTTTTTCTTGGTGAAGAATGCCATGTTGGTGCTCAAAATATTTCAGATTTCAGAGCACTTGGGATTCATATTTTTGGATTAAGGATATTCAACTTATGTAATATATTATAAAGACAATATCATCTGCATGTTCAAGAGGCCTGTTAATTTAGATGATTTTCAAAGCATTCTTACCCAAGATGTACTTCAAAGACAAATGAATGGACAACTTGATACTTCAGTGGGAGAAACCTGCTTCTGTGTTATACTTAGTGTTTGTACAAGTCTATAATAATAATTGTGATTTATCATAAATTGAAGCATGAGGGCACTATGAGTTTTTAAATATGACTTTAATTTAAATGCCTATTTTAAAAATACCTATATTTTTGTTTTGTTTCTCAAAGTAAAGATTATAAAGCAGTAGATTAATAAAATTACAGGGAAAGTTTTTTTAATTGTCTTAAGCTTTTAAGAAGCTTCTTGATTATTGGTATTTTTTTGTTAATCAGGAGAAAATAATTTGTCTTGTACTATTATTGTATTTTTATTTTATTTTATTTTTTTGAGTTGGAGTCTCACTCTGTCTCCCAGGCTGGAGTGAAGTGGCATGCTCCCGGCCACTCCATCTTCCACTTCACCCTTCCAAGTAGCGGGAACTACAGGAGTGTGTCACCACGCTTGGCTAATTTTTTGATTTATTGTAGAGACAAGGTCTTGACATGTTGTCCAAGCTGGTCTCATACTCCATGGCTCAGACAACCCTCTTGCTCTACCTCCTCTTAAAGTGCTGGGATTACAGGCATGAGACACCACTCCCAGCTGTTTTATGCTACTGTTTTAAACAAAAACATAAGGTTAAGGAGTAGGAAACAACTAATTTTTATTTTTATTTATTTATTTTACATTTTAAATATAAATTCCTTTTTTTTTTTTTAATAAAGATGGGGGTCTCACATTGTTGCCCTGACTGGTCTCAAACTTTCTGGGCTCCAGCAATCCTCCCACCTTGGCCTCCCAAAGTGCTGTGATTACAGGCATGAGCCACTGCACCTGGCCCAAACAACTACTTTTTAAAAAACTAATTATGTGCTATTTTCCTGTTTGTTAAAATCACTGTCACTTCTCAAATTGTAGTTGCTAATTTTAATGAGTAACCTCTATTCATGATGCCAACCTCAATCAAAATTAAATAGTTATGCTGTATGCTTAAAATAAGTCTACTATTAATATTAATAGTACTAAATATTATTGACTATAGATATAAAAGATATACAAAATATCAATTTATCTTCTTAATCATGGATGTATCATTTGATTATGAGTCATATGAGCACATATAGCAGCTTATATCATTTAGTTCCTGAGATTTTGGCCTTTTCCAAAAATATGTATACATTTAGAAAATGCAAAATGAAACCAAAACAATGTGTCATGTCACTTATCGGTGAAATATAACAGTATCAATAAACATTTTCAAAATATACAATAGTTGCATTTTAGCAGCTATTGGCATGAGTCTTGAGTTGCAAGATAACTAGTTTTCTGTGCAGGAAATACTGACAACATGTCCTCTAATGCAAAATGATACTTTATAAACTGGAATTCAAACAGAAAAAAAGGAAATGAAGGTTGTGGCAGTTAACCTATTGAACTATAAACTTGCAGAAATGGACACTTTGAAGTAAATTTTTGTTATCAAGTGGTTGGAAGAAAATTAGTGGTTTGCATTCAATCATCTCAGAATTTTCAGACCTCTGGAAAGATTCATTGAATATACCTACTTCTAAACATGTCAGCTCTAGAGAGAAGAAATCCACTTCCAGGACTCAATAGAATAAACATAAATATAACATGCACACATGTTTACAAAATAATTAAAATGCAATGAAAATAATATTAATGTAATGTAACTAGAGAATTCTGCATGGAAGGGAGAATAGAGTGCAGAGATAATAAATGTAGTGAGACAAAAATGTAAACCTTGTAAACATTGTGATCACTAGTGGTGAATGGTTTCAATTCTATCTTGAATTTAGAAAGAAGCATTTGTGAATTTTGTTGATAAATATCCACTGCAAAAACTGAAAAAGGAAGCTCTTACATGCCCACTCTCATTCCTCAGATCTCAAGAACTGACACAAAGAGTCGTAAGTGAGAACTCCTTGTACTCTCACAGATTGAGCATAAGGAAGTTCTGAGACAGAAACATTCAACCAGGTGTTATGTACAGCTGAGACAAAAAGCTGATAGGTTATACTTAAGATAAGTTGCTTAGTACTTTTCAGATACAGTATCATTGAAATCTTCATGAAGTGTGTGCTGTATACTGTATCAACCTTTGGACCAGGAGAGGCTAGGTAATTTGGCCATGATTGCTGATTACCTCTATGGTAAAAATATTCTAAATATTCTAATTGAATCCATCTCCAACTTATCCCAAAATCTGATCTCTTAATTACCATTTTTGTCTGTCATGTTCTGACTGATTTCCACTATCTACAAAAGACCAGCTATTTCACAAAAGATTCACAAATATAAATCAAGCAGAATAACATGGAAGTACTCTGGAAAGTTAAGAGCAGTGGGAATCAGCTATGGTAAGAGTGAAGATAGCAACAGTAGATATAGAGGGCAGTGATAGAAATACTTGTGAAATAAAAGAAACAGCTTTTTGAAAAATTGTAGTGCAATCTTCTGCAGAATGAGAGTTGACAATGTGGCAATAAGACATCAGTAAACTTTAATATTGTGTAAATGTTACTGTATCAATCAAAAACAGGCATCAGAAGCACAACAGCTCTATAGTGAAAATTACTGGTGGAGAGCAGGTATATGTTAGTATAGGTCTCAGTGTTATTATGTAAGAATGTATATTAACTAGTTTTGGTATTAAAGCAAAGATCTGTAAAATTGTAGAAGATCACACACACACACACACACACACACACACACACACACACACACACACACACAAATTCTTGACTGTTGCAAGTTAAGTTTTCTTCCAGTGTCTTCTCATCCAGAACTCAGGCAGAAGAATCAGGTTCTGTTAGGGGCATACTATTCATTTGACTGAGAGGAGAAAGAAAAAGAGACGACAGAATCTACAATGCCTCTTAAAACTTCTGAATATAGTGCACACTGTAGGTCTTCTCTATTCACATTCCATTGGTTAAAGCATATCACATGGCCAAATCCTGCATTTGTGGAACCAAACACAACATCCACGTCCCCACCAAAGGTTACTCTGCAGTTACAAGGCAATGGGTCAAATTGTATAATCCTCTTACTGAATGAGTAGATTGGTGAGGAAGGAGGACATTCGTTGGGAATAATAATGCCATCAAGCATAGAATACATCTCCTATTAGAAAGGGTTATGATTGATTCAATTATATATGAACTCATTCAATATATATTGAATTTCTTCTCATAAATTAATGAGATATGATTATTGTCCTAAAGAGACATAGTCATAAAAACTGCTGAAGATAGATAACTATGTAATTAATATATAAGTGTGATGATAAGTATCTGCACAGAAAGCTATGGGATAGTTAGAAAAAATATTTAACTCAGACTTGGGTATTCAGAGAAAGACTGAAAGTAAATATTTTTGTAGTTTCAACATTCAGAATTTTCTGAATTTTAAAAAAAAAGACTATTTAAAAAAAATCTGGCGTTGCTAATTTATCCACTGAATTCATGACTGAGTAATGTTCAGAATGAAAAACAGTCAATAATTCATTCATGGGGAAGTTGACATTTTGAAAAAAATTATACAGGAATTTTTCACCTGTTATAATATTTAATATGTAGTATTAATAGCCAATATCTGGTATTCAGTTGTTAAGGAGAGTTTGAACAAGACTTTGTCCCAGTGTCATGTTTACAAGAGCATCTATTGTTGACCAAAGAGAGGAGGAAATGAAAGAGGAGAAAGCAGGGAAGAATTTATAGTTATTGAAAAAGGCTCTACAAAAACTCACTTGGAATATATATACTGAACTAGAAACACAGAAAGCACTTTTATCTTCCAGAAATTAACTGTTTAAGTGAAATAAATGAATTGCAGTCAGCATAAAAAAAACTTTGGTCTATTATGCTAGCAACAATAAAATAATAATGATTTAACCATGTTTTTGTCAAAGTCTAATAAAGGTAATTTAAAATACTATTTTTTTGAAGAGTGTTAAAACAACTTTGGAAAAGCCTGCTTCTTTTATTTTAAATGACATTTGTCAGAAGGGCACATGCTTGGCTCTACCTTTAAATAAAGAGATTAATGACAAAACATGTCATTAAGTAATATAGCATATATGCAGTGTATGGGTTTTGGTGCTCATAACTTTGTTTTGTTTTAATTTCCAGGGAGTTGTTCCATCATTCTATTCATAAAATTTCCATGAGGAATCTCGTATTTTTATATAAATATGTTTTTGTGTCAAATGCCAATTGATTCAAGATGTATAAAATAAGTATTTTCCTTAGGATATCAGAATGATAAAGCTGAGAGTGTCCTATGCGCTCTTGTGTTTGAAGTTATGACCTATGACTCTGGAGTTATTGGGTCATGATCACCCATACAGATGCCAGAGAAGCATAGCTGCTGTTTAATTGAGAGGAATATAGGAATAAAGGAGGTCTTCACAAATAATCAGGAAAGGATAGAGAATGTCTCCATGACTTCTGAGTTTCTAGATCCAGTTGTTTCTGAGGCGCAGTTATTTTTAAGGGTAAAAGAGCCACAGGTGGATATCTTTATAGGAAAGGAAAAATGAGCAATTGTGTAACTGTCACATAAAATGTCATAATACTATATGACATCATAACAGTCAAATAAAACATGACACTTTTTCATGGAGGATGAGGTAAAGTGAGATAGAAACAGGCCACACTGCTCTTCTCAATAATCCACTACTGGTATATGACTTTTATGAACTGAATTCATCTCCCTAAAGTTCATATGTTGAATCTGACTATAATCAGATTTGGAGGAGACCCTAGTATCTCAGAATGTAACCAAATGTGGAGATAAGGTCTATAAAGCAATTACTAAGTTTAAATGAATTTTCTTAAGGTCAACCTTAATCCAGTCTTACCGATGTCCTTCTGAGAAGGGGAAATTTGGACACACAGACAGACACCAGCCATGTATATACAGAAAAGAAGATCATGTGAAGAAACCAGGAGAAGATGGCACAAGCAATGGAGAGAAGCCCCAGAGTAATACCAACCCTGCTGACACCATGCTTACAGACTTCTAGCCTCCAGAAGTGTGAGGAAATAAATTTATGATTAAGCCACACACAGTCGGTGGTATGTTGTTATGGCAGCCATAGGAAACTAATATATCAAACTGCTGCTGGAGTAGCAGAATAGTTGGAATGTAGAAAATGAGTTTGCTGCTGACTCCCAAATATAAGCAAGAACAACTAAGGCCAACTCTATTAACATTGAATCCAGAAATTAAGTTTATAGGAAGTTTAAATTGGTAACATTGGTAGCCTCTGTTAAGAGACCTGTCAGGGTCAGACAGAAAAATATTACATACTCTTTCACATAATTAAAATTTGTATAAATATAATGGCAATTAGTACCGATCAATATTATTTTTAAAATATAAATTATCGTGCCATTATACACATTTTTTAGTATTCAGTAAAACTAACTGAAGAATTTTATAAATGAGATGATAAATGTAAATAAACTAATGTGGCTTAGCTAGGTTAAGTATGATTGAGATAAAATTTTAGCTACTCTTTTATCTATGTGTACAGAAAATGATTTTAAAGTATAAATCGATTCAGTATTTCTGAGCAGAGGTTGGCCATGTTAATTAATTGTTCTAATTCTGTAAACAACCTTTGATTGCACAAATGTAAATTTAGGCATTTATCTCAATCATATCTAACCTGGTACAATGAGTATAATTTTCTAATGGAAAGTATTTATCATAGCATGTGAAGTTACAAACACACATTTATCTAAGTTACAATAAGAGGAATCCCATATATCTATATAGAGAGCACATTTTAAGGTGTCTAGACTAGTGGGTAAATATATCCCTAAGTATGTTCTTGCTGTTATTTAAAGAGATAAAGTATATTATTTTGTATGTGTGCTATATTTTCCAATATTAATTGTGGCATTATATATGTGTGTGTGTGTGTGTGTGTGTGTGTGTGTGTGTGCTTCTACATGCATGTGTGTACACACACAGAGTGTGTATTACACTCCCTTATATGTGCATACACATATGGCAAACAATAACAAAAATAAACCTCATTTTTTATATTATAACCAGAAAAATATAAACATTAAGCAAAAATTGTTAGTGATGATTAAGGTTAGTATTTCTTTAAAGAGTAATAATTAGGCTGGGCGTGGTGACTGTCTATAATCCCAGCACTTTGGGAGGCAAAGGCTAGAGGATTGCCTGAGCCTGGGGATTCGAGACCAGCCTGGGAAACTTTGTGAGACATCATCTCTATAGTAAGTCACACACACACACACACACACCCACACACACACACACACACACACACACACACACACACACACACACACAAGCTGGGCATGGTGGCATGTGTCTGTAGTTCTAGCTACTTGGAAGGCTGAGGCGGAAAGATCACCTAAGTCCAGCAGGTCGAGGCTATGGTGGCTGTAAGCGTGCCACTGTACCCCAGCCTGGGCAACAAGAGTGAGACTCCAACTCAAAAAAAAAAAAAAAAAAGGAGTAACAAGGCAAATAAAATAATTCACCAGACAAATAAAATAACCATAAATCTATACACAGTAAACCTAACAGAACTAGCCTCAAGATGTATTTAAAAATGACATCTGTAAAAATTACAGACATCAAAAATCCAAATTATATGTGCACTACTTAAAAATATCTGTGTTATAAAACTATAGGAAAGGCAGGGAAAAACAAACATTCATAAAGATATAGAATGTTTGAACAATAAAATTAACAAATAATCAAGTTGACATATGTTCAATTTTTCAACTATTAAATAGCATATACTTACCTTCCTAATCATGTAAAAACTACACTTTCAACAAAATAATTATGAACATATTATTATCACTTTACTTACTGATGAGAAAACTGAGGTCGCACAGTAAACAATTGATGGAAATGGGATTTGAACAGAAATCAGTTTGTGCCATAGTCAGTTCCTTTAACTGTGCTATATTGATCCAATAAACTTCTCTCTCTCTCTCTCTCTCTCTCTCTGTGTGTGTGTGTGTGTGTGTGTGTGTGTGTAGTTTAGAAGATTTTACAGAAAATTGTTCTATAAGTTGTAGGGTTAACAATAATGTTTTTTCATGTATCTCTTATCTACCACACAGTATAATTTATTATATAATAATACCATATTTTAAATAGAAGGATTATTGAAAGTGTTATAAACTTGATTCAATTTTCTCCTTAGATAAATATATGCATAGACACATCTATTTTACTTTTATGTCAAAAAATAATGTATATTGTGTTTGAGACAAGTCTGTTATCTTGATCATGCTACAGGATATTAGGTATAAGAAAGACCTCATATCAAATCGTACTGCAATATTTTTTTTGAGGCTCTAATGTATACATTGTGCCTTTGAAACTAGCAATGCATTTTGCAAACTTAAGTTAGCAAGTGTCACTTTAGCTGAATAGAAAACTGTAAGATCATTTATTTGAGTCTTTCAAGTTATTTGTTCTCATCAATTAGTAGGATTGAATTTGAAGATCACCTTAGAATGTTCTAACATCAGATCATTTATTTCTTGATTGCCAGTCATACTCCCTGACCAGCTTACATCTCTACACTAGAGTTTAAAGTAGTCACATTGAAGAATAGGACAAATACAGTTTTTCTAAGAAAAAGAATGTTTATTATATAAGTTCTGTTAATTTGTATCAATAGAATAATTTAGAACAAAATTCATTAGTGTTTATCATTTTTTCCATTTCCTCAGTTATAAAATTCCTCCTTGTTTCCCCCTTATGAGAAAATGAAACTAGAAGTGCATACCCATCGGAGTTATAAGCATTTCCACTCTTAATTGAATGCTGGAGCATATAAAACCTCACTATAAATTTCTTGATTAATTTTTCCACTCTTTCTGACAATTGCCTTTTGTCATTTAAATACTTATTGTGAAAGGGCAAAGAACAAATTTAATTTAACATCTAATTCTGAGTGGATCCGATCAGTGTTATGGTAATAGTCTAGTTAAATAAGACGAGTGGGTAGTATTTATTAAGTCAACTCCAAATTGTAAGCACTCTTTTATAGGAAACATGTTGTGATGTTTCTAACACTAGTTGCATAATTGAGAACACATAAGAAAGATGCTCATTTCTTAGGATATGCATTTAGACAGAATAATCTTAACCTTCTAATTCAATGGCTTAGCTGTGCCTCATTAAGAATGCCAGTTGGTCCTGGGTGCCATGGCTCATGCCTGTAATCCCAGCACTTTGGGAAGCCGAGGCAAGTGAATTAGTTGAGCCCATGAGTTCGAGATCAGCCTAGGCAGCACAGGAAGACGTTTCTCCACAAAAAATTTAAAAACTAGCCTGGTGTAGTGGTGCACGCCTGTAGTCTCAGCTAACCAGGAGCATGAGGTGGAAGAATCTCTTGAGCCCCAGAAGTCAAGGCTTCTGTGAGCAGTGATCATGCCACTGCACTCCAGCCTGAGTGACAGAGTAAGACCCTAACTCAAAAAAATAAAAAATAAAATAAAATCCAGTCGGTCCAGGAGCCAAGTGGGATTTTCTACTTCTACCAGTTATGAAAAGTTTATATATATTTTTCAGTATGATTAATTTTGTCTCAATATAGGTACTTTTTTCATAAACGAGATTAAATAAGGGTTTTAAAATTTTAATGAAATAGTCCCTTAGATTTTATTCAGTACTTGGAGGATGTGAGTGTGTGTGTGTGCTTGTGTGTGTGTGTGTGGTGTTGGTGGGTGAGAGGCAGAATTCCCAGGCTTATTCATTTAAAACATTAGCTAATTTATTCCAGGAAGTTTTTTTTTTTAATTTCTATAACTTGCAAAAATTTGGAAATTTCAAAAAGTATTTTATTAGCAAAATAAATGCATGTTTCCATAAAGAGATATGTAGAAAATCTTATGTAAATAAAATTTCTATCTTGCTGAAATCTATGATTTATGTATTATTTTTTAGCTTCTAGCAATTTAAATGTAAAAGAGCCTTCGAGTGTGTCTACTATAATGCCATTAATTTTATTACAGTCAATAATTTAAATTGATTAAATTTTATTTAATTTAGTATTTTGCATTACACACTTTATAATTAATTATAATGTAATCAGCATATTTGTATCTATCAACCATAATTTAAAGAATCAGCATGCTATCACTCTTGTCAGATTTCATTAGACGAAATTCACTTCATTCTTATTAATTTACTTCTGAAGGAATTTAGTAATACGTAACAAAGTGACATAATATCATAAAGAAAGAAAGCACTTCATGTAAATATATGTGTCATTTAGACAGACAGTTTGTAACACAAGAAGATCATAATGAAAGAATCATCATAATACAAAAATCTAACTTTTTAGACTTCAAATTATCAGAAAATTGTTTGGCATTTATTTTAAAGAGAGTAATAATAAAGCATTATCTGAAGCCTTAGAAAATAAAGACTTCAGTCATTTGCAATAATGTGAATGAACTGGTAAGGCCTTATGCTATTTGAAATAGTTTATGCAGTGAAAGACAAATACTAAATAACCTAATTTATATTTAAAAATCAAATAAATAAATAAAAAGGTCAAACTCAGTAACAGAGAGTAGAATGTTGGTTACCGGGGGCTTCAGAGTGGGAGAAAAAGGGACACGTTGGTCAAATAGTACAAATGAACAAGTTCTGGAGACCTAATGTACTACATAGTAACCAGAATTAATAATAATATCATGTATTTTTAAGTTGAATTATAAAGTTCATCATCAAAACACAGGAATTTAAAACAATATACAAAAAACAAGTAATACAAAAAAATAATAATGTAAAAATCAAGAAATGGAAGCCACAGAAGAACACATTAACTAGCTTTCAAAGTTTAGAATTAAAGTATAGCAAAAAGATATTTAAATGTAAATTTAAAAAACAACTCATGATATGGATAAAGAGGTGTAACTATTCATAACTAAGACATAGATAGGTATTTTAAAGGCAAGAGATAGGATTCCAAATACAAGTGAACAGGACAAAAACTTTCATTAGAATAGGGAGATCATTATGGGAAAACACCATCGGGTAGGTAAAATTAACTAAAGCAAAAAGCAAGATAGATAACAAAAGCACTGGATGAGCCAATTTTGTAAAATGCCATACAGTGCTATCTGTACGAACAATGTCATCTGAAATATGAACTTAATATAATGCATAAGGAATGATGTAGAAACATTTACTATCTGCCACTGATAATAAGGTTTCACTTTTCTTTTTGTTTGACATGTTTCTGGTATAAGTGCTTTTATTTGTTTTATGAAATCTATCACCCTACAAAAAATAAAAGATAACTTATAATTTTCAAGAATTGTGGAGGATTGTCTGGGGAAAAAAATATTGTCTACATGTTTTCTGAAACCCTAGGGTTTATTTCCTTTCACAAAGGCATGCAATCAGAACTGGAAAAAACATGAATTTTTTTTTACATGGCATCTCAAAGTTATTTATCACTTTTGGCATTTTTATTATTTTCTTCCTGGAATGAAGCAGAGATTTCCTTCTCTTACAACTCCTGATAAGCTTTACATATTTTCTGGTTATGTACAACTTGTACTATCTATTTACACAAATTAACAGAAAAGAAGAAGAGGAAGAAGAAGAAAAAATATGCTTCCAAAAAAAAAAAGAGATAAAAGACACACATGCCAAATGAAACAATTTTAAAATAGCCTTTTATATGTTGAAAAATGTTTCACTTGGACATGGCATATAGTACCTTTTATACACTTTTAGATTCAGTTTGCTAATATTTTGTTGAAGATTTTTCTATCAATGTTCAATAAACATGTGAACTTGTAATTTTCCTTTCTTGTCTTTATCTGGTTTTGGTTTTAGTGTAATGCTAGGCAAATATGGAGCAAATTTGGTAGTATATCTTGTTTCCATATTGTGGAAAATATTTCAAAAAGAATTTGAGTTCCCTCTTTCTTAATAGTTTGATAAAAACTTAGCAGTAAAACCATATTTGATACTTTTTTGGGAAGGTCATTAATTTCTATAAAAAATTAATAGATATGTGGTTATCTGTATTATCCATGTATCCTTGAGAGAGTGTGGCAGTTTGTGTCTTAGAAGAAATTGGTTCATTTTATCCATTATCAGAGAGTTGTACAAAGTATTCCTTTTGTATCCTTTTACTGTCCATGGCATTTGAGTGATGGTCCCTCATTCATTTCTGAGATTGGTAATATGGGTCTCCTTTCTTTTATTCTTGGTAAAGAAGCATGTTTTGAATTTTGCCAATATTATTAACCTTTTCAAAGATCAAGCATTTGATTTCATTGATTTTCTCAAATTGATTTTTTCATTTTAAATTGTATTTATCTCTAATTATTTAGGCTTACATTATGTTCCTTTTGTTTCCTAAGAAGGAATTTAAAGTTATTGATTTTAGATCTTACTTATTTTCTAATATATATATATTTCTGATGCCATTTTCTTCTCTAAAGCACTGCTTTAATTGCGTGCAAATTTTTATGTACTTTCACTTTTCTTCAGTTCAAAACATTTTAAATATATCTTAACACCGGGCTTGGTGGCTCAGCCTGTAATCCCCCGCCTTTGGGAGGCTGAGGTGAGTGGATTGCCTGAGCCCACGGGTTCGAGACCCGCCTGAGCAGCGAGACCTCATCTCTACAATAAATCAAAAAATCAGCCGGGCGTGGTAGTGCATGCCTGTAATTCCGGCTACTTGGAAGGCTGAGGCGGAAGGATCGCCGGAGCCCAGCAGGTCGAGGCTGCGGTGGCCAGAGCAGCCACTGCACTCCAGTCTGGGCGACAGAGTGAGACTTCAATTCAAAAATAAATAAATAAATAAGTAAAAAATAAAAAAAATAAATATTTCTTAAAACTTTCAAGACATAAGTAATCTTAGTTTTTGCCTTCATTTTTATTATTTTAACATATATGCATATATTTGTGTGTGTGTGTGTGTGTGTGTGTGTGTGTGTGTGTGTGTGTGTGAGTGTGGTCTTTAAATGGCTCTAGGCCATTTCAAGTGAACTGCAGTACTTTTAGCATTATTTTCAAATTCTCACTTTCGTCCCTTGTGACATTGCTGGTATTCATTTTACTTATCTTTATGTTGTCATCTATAAATGCATTATTGTTGCTATTTTTAATGCCATTTTTAGATCAATTAAGAGTAAGAAAAATATCTTATTTTCCTATCATTTATTTTTCCTTTGACTTTCCATTTTTATTTATGTAGATCCAAGCTTTTTCCTTTCTGTACAGGTATCTTTAACATTTCTTTCTCTGGTGAAAACGTCCCTCAATATTGTCTTCGTATTTGTTTGAGAAAGCCATTATGTCACATTTACTTTTGAAGGATGATTTGTTAGATATACAATTATAGGTTTGTGGGTCTTTTTGTTTCAGCACTTTATTTCAATCTGCAGGTTTCTAATAAGTTCATTAGCATTCTTATCCTTGTTTGTCTATAGTACTTTTTGATTCTAGATTTTTATTAAAATTATTTTTTTGACATTGGTTTCCTTCAATTTGATATGATATGCCTAGGATTATTGTTATTTGTTTTGTTTTGTTGGTATTTATCTTTTCTAGTGTTCTCTGAGCTTGATGGTTTGGGGATGGTTTGGAATCTGTCATTAATTTAAGAAAATTCTCTCCTATTATTACTGTAAATATGTCATGGGTACCTTTTAAATCTTTTAAAAAATATATCTTTTTTTTCATTCTGGTATGATTCTTATTCTATTACCCCTAACAAATCGAAATTGCCCAGTTCTTGGAGGTTGTATTTGTTTGTTTGCATTTCATTCATTGTAGTTTAAAGAGATTTTATTGACACTTTTTTCAGTCTTACCAAATCTATCAATGAACCCATCAAAATAATTCTTATTTTCTGTTGCCTTTTTTAAAATTTCTAACATTTCCTTTGGATTCTTCTTTATAGTTTCCATCTCTCTGTTTACATTGCCCATCTGCTCTGACATATTGTACACTTTTATATTAGAATTCTTAACATATTAGTCATAGTTATTTATATTTCCTACCTGATAGTTTCAATATACTTATCGAATATGAATCAGGATATGATGCTTGCTTTGTCTCTTCACACTGTGTTTTCTCTTTTTTCTAGAATCAGATAATTTTTAGATGAGAGAAGGATATGCTATATTGGGTAAAAGGAACCGAATAAAAAAGATTTCAGTGTGAGGATTTATGTTAATGTGGTTAGGAGTTAGGCTATGTTTAATATTTGGGTTAGCTATAAGTGCTAGAGTCTTGTTTTCTCTAGTGAGTGGCCTTTTTCTGTTTCTCCTCTTGACTTCGGCCTTCTCTGGGTAACTCTCCCCAGAGAGAGTCTGTCTTGCAGCTCTTTCAGTTGAAATCAGCTTTATATATTGGAGTAATGTTGAGTGATACTGAAGCATGAGGAAGAGGGGGTGTTCTACAATCTTTCCATTAAATTTTAAGGTGTAATGAACCTGTGGTCTCAGGGCTTTTACATTCCAAGTGTTTATCTCGTGGTATAGCTTTTCCCTGCCATCTCCCTCCTCCCATTTTCCCTTCTGTAGCATACTCAGTCTTTTTCCTTGAAACCCTTATCAAAATTAAATACGAATCTCTCTCTGATTTTGGTAAGATAGAAAGGTTAGAAGGGAATAGATTTGGAGTTGAACAAATGTCCTTACCCAGACTAAGACAATGTTCTGACAAAGTCTGTACCCTGGAACATATGCCTTTGTTATGGAGTCTATTTCACAAAAATTATCCCTCCTTCCTCCTGTCAGAATGAAGAGGGGATATTTTGGGGATCTTCATTATGAAAACCAGGCATAGTTACTTGTTAAGCACAAAAAAAGTGAGGGCAACCAAGAATTTCTCACTCACATATTAGTCTACCTTCAGTCTTCAGCAATTAGTTCAAATTACCTAAATGTTCCTATCAGTGTGTAGTTTCAGAGGCACCTGATCCAAATGAGAAGACCTGGCTGTGTCTCTTTGAATAAATTGGCCCTTCCAGATTTCAAGATAGCAGCTTGCCCTGCACCCTTAGTTTTCCAAGAAGTCAGTGAAAAGTCATTGATTTTCAGTTTATCTTGCTTTTTCTTTTTGTAAGGATGGACGTGGCAACTTCCAAGTTCTCTACATGCCACATATGAGGCTGGAAGTCAACATTATTTGATTTTTAAATATTTTTAATGAGTAATTTTTCAACAACATGGGAAAATATCTACAATACAAGTCAGACAAGCAAGATATAACGGTACATGAAAGTATATAAATCATAATATCATTCATGTAAAATAACTGCTATAGAATGCTTAAAATATACCAAAATAGAGTTATTTCTGCTTAATGATATTATTGAAGATAATGTTACATCAGATTTTCTTTAACTGTTCCTTAAAAATCATTTGTTACTTTGTTGTCATACATTACAAATTATAAGCATTACAGGTATCTTTAACAATGTTCACAATATATTTATGTGATTACCACAATAAAAGATTTAAGTCTATGAACTACTTTAAGGTAATACTTAAATAGTCAATTTTTTCCTTTAATAATAAAAATAAAAAATACATTAGTATTAGATATTAAACATCACAATTTATGAGGCAATTGATCAACAAATATTTATTTTGTTAATGAATTTCAGGCTAGAATATTTGAGTAAGATTGCTATAAACTGGATCTTTAAGTTGGAAAAAATTTTGAGTATTAAAAGAAAGAAAAACTGTATTATAAAATATGTAAATAGATACATATTGTGAATGTGAATAGTTTTTCTTTGAAGTAGAATAAAAGAGGCTGTCTAGAGCTGCTTGAATGTCTTTTGTGAGTTATTATACAGAGGTCACTTTAGAACAGTTATTCCCTCTCCTCAAATGCTTGTCTCTTGGCTTTCATAACATACCCAACTCCTACAGTGCCCCATAATTTACAGCACTTAACTAGCTGTCACACATAATGAGAAGAGATTGTTCAATATATCTGACAAAATTCAGCAAGTTGTCAAACTAGATTATCAGCTCCATTAAAATTCAATCAAACAAAATAAATGAGATGCTTGATTAATTTTACCATATGTTGATTGTAGTTTGGCAATATGACCACCCCTGGAGAAAAAAAAAAGAATACACACACACACACACACACACACACACACACACACACACACACACACACATATATTCAGAGGAGATACACACACATATTTTTTACTTTGGAGGGCGATTCCATTTTCAATGTGAATTTAAGAATACACGTGCCTAGTTGCTTTGTTTTTAAATTATTTTAAGTACTATGATGCATTTCTTATTTGAGCATGGAGCATTCATTCACATCTTTACTTTTCCATGTATATTTTCCTTTAAAATGACAAGCTAGATATCTCATCCATGACACAAGGAAATAAAGCTTACATTGTACATCTGTAAAATAAGTGGCTTACATAAATGTGAAACTTTTGGCATAGTCAAACAGGACATATGGGCTACATGTTTTTATAGCAGAAGTAAATTTTTCTGGTATAAGGATAAATGTTCCTCCTTTTAAGGAGGGAGAAAAAAAAAGAAGCCATAGGGAAAACGACTTATATGTTCTGAAGATATTGGGTGGTTTTGTTTGGGGTCCTTTGGTATGTTATTTAATAGGTGTTTTGTCTTTGTTTTTGTTTTGGCTTATACAAAGTCAGCATTTTCGGATCTTATCTGAAACTTCCTACTGTCATAAAAGATAAGGTAACACCTATTTCTGAATAAAATTTTTTTTTAATGTTAAGGTTAAAAAGAAAAGATTACTTTTCTGAAAGACTGAAGATCTGAGTTCATATTCAAGCTCTTTCACTTCTTGTTTGTTTAAACTTCATCAAATTATTTAATCTTTCTGACATAGTTTTCTTACTAGTAAAGTAGCTTAATGTTATCTATCTCACATGCTTATTGTGCATACTAAATACAATTTTATATATGAATAAACTTACTAAATTGAAAAGTCTACGCAAATGCAAAGTAAAAGTGTAGCAGTCATATCACTGATCTAACATGGTTCATAAATTGCAAACATAATAGGATATTTAAAATATTTTTGTCATATTTAATGATGGTATAGGAATTCACTTGTGTCCAAAAAAAGGTAATAAGGATTTCTTTGTGATACTTCAATTTGCTTTTTCATATCTCCCATCCCTTCAGGGAAAGACTACAACATTATATCTAATGTCAACTTCTAACATCACACAAAAGTAAATTACTTTTATTCTGTACAAAAATATCCATAATAAGAGCAAACTTTACATGAGTGACTATCTTAATTCAGATGTACTTCTAAGCATATTTTACATGGATTAATTTGTTGAAATCTCACAACTTTATGAATTAATTTCTGTTATTATCACTTCAGTTTTACGGATACAGAAACTGAGCCATGGAGAGATTAAGTAACTTCCTCCAGTCAGTCATCTTGTAAGTAGAAAAGTCATGATTTGAACATGACTCCAAGAAACACAGTAGTTAACCATATGCTACACCACCTTTAAAAATCTAGGCTGAAGCAAGGACCTGAATGAAGATACTTAGATTTTAATTATTCTTATTTCAAAATGTGTATAGTGCTAATCAGCTATGCAATGCAATTAACAGAAAGTATAACAAACAAAAATACCAGAACTTCAGGAATAGTAGCTGACGGATTGGGATATATACTGAAAACTTTCATGACTTCTCTCATAAAACTATTTTAATAATCTTATAGTGATTTTAATCTCCTTTGCTGAAAAAGGAGAAACTTTAAAAAATTAAATACAGTCCTCCTAATCCTGCTGTCAGTGAAATAGCTGGGTCTTGCATCATTACTATCTCAGTGTTTTGAAGGCCATTTTTAAAAAAGAGTAATCATCTTTCCATTGTATATCACATTCTATAAAGTTAAATAAGTTAAATGTACATAAACTTTATGATAAAAACAATTTTTAAAGCAAAAATTGTAAGATAATTTCAGAATTGAGCATTTATCACGATGTTTTGAAGGGCAGTTTAGGAATTTACTATTTTATCTAAAATGCTTGAGTGTTATAACTTAATATCTGGTCTTGAAATTCAGAGTAAAAATATTTAAATTTACTATTCTTTTCTCTGCCTAATATAGAAGAGTGTTATAAAAAGAGAAAATAAGATCAAATGTATAAACATAACTTTAAAGCTTTAAAATGATGTAAAACCATACTATAAAGGATGTATTAGCTAGGTTTAACAAAGTTTTCATTCAAAGATCAGAAGTCTATTGCTTTTATGAAGAGAGAGTAATGATTGCAATATTAGTTAAGGGGTACTAAGATGGCTTAACAGGCACATGAGAATCACCATCAGGGAATTAATTTAAAACCAGATTCTCAGGCATAGTTGCCCTATATATAGATCTGTAGTAAGGCAAAGGAGTATACTTTAAAAAAAAATACTACATAATATTCTGAGACAGAAAATACTAAAATCATGCTTTACATTTTTTTTCTTTTTCAGAGACTAAATCTTGCTCTGTCACTCGGTCTGGAATGAAGTGGCACATATCTCACTGTAGGCTCCAAATTCTGAGCTCAAGTGATCATCCCAATTCATCCTCTCAAGTAGCTGAGACTAAAACTGTGAGCCACCACATTTGGCTAATTTTCTTATTTTTATTTTTATAGAGATGGATGTCTTGCTATGTTGCCCAGGCTAGTCTTGAACTCCTGGTCTTAAGAGATCCTCTCATCTCAGCCTCACAAAGTACTGGTAGAGGCATGTGCCACTGCACTCTTCCAAGTCATACTTTAGAAACCATATCTTTGGGCTGCCTCTTCTTTGAATAGTGTCTAATTTTTTTTTCAAATGAAATAACCAATGAGAAGCATCTATAGTTCATTCCAAAATTACCTAATAAATATAATCAGCCACAGAAGGTGGTGTCCTTTGTATCAGTCAAGGTTCATAGTTAAAAACAAATAAATATATACTAATTGAGATGAACCTCATTCTGTTGGGTGTGACATGAGCAGTGGGTATATTGATCTTTGGCAATATATTTCTCAATATCAGAATTTATAAAAAATTGAAAAGTTATGGAGATATGTGTGTGTGTGAGAGAGAGAGAGAGAGAGAGAGAGAAAGAGAGAGAGAGAGAGAGAGAATGTGAGTGTGCTGTACTGAGCTATCGTGTACTGAATTCAGGCAATATCTATGTTTTGAAAGATTCTAAGGGAATAAGGCAAAATAAACTTTTACATTAGTAACAGTATGTGAAACTGAGTTTTTGTTTATTAACATGCAAATTTGAATACAGAACAGAGTTAAATCTGGAAGGCAAAGATTTATCAAGTAAATTTTATGTGACTGGCTAGGAACTACAGTTACTTATGAAATCTGAATTCTGCCTTCATTACAACAGTTCAATACAATGCAATGCATGCAAGCTCTGTGATTAGATAAATTTTAGAATTAATTCTAGTTTCTATCACTTAGCAAAATTTAAAAATGTATAAATTTGAAACGGGAATGAGAATCCAAAACCATGAAAAGGTACAACTTAAATATATTGATTGAATACTCAAACAGAATACCTAAAATTCAGAAAAGTTTATAAAATTAGGACATAGCAGTAAGGATAGATACAGGTCAGTCAGCAAAGGGTGTTTGAGTCTAGCAACTTATCTCCGGAAAGAGCAGATTAAAATGATGGATCTAAAGCCTCAGTGCTCATCCCCAGACTCTACTTAGCATGGATGTTATAATGCACAAAATAAAATTATGAGAGCAGTGAGCAAGCGATACAAATTTTTGTACCAACTAAAAATGGTTATTTCCAAATATGTTTTCTACCTCTTCGTTAACTTAAAAAAAAAACCTTCGTTAGCTTAAAAAAAAAAAACTTGTCAATTGACTTTCAAAATATATTTCATAAATTCCAATTTCCATGTATAAATTCCACTGAGAAATTATAGTTGCATTACTTTGTAGATTTTTTTTGTAAAGCATAGTCAATAATAGACTTTGCCCTATAAATATTAAAACCCATCAGTTTAACAAAGAAAAAGGCCCAGATAACTGAAATAAATACTGGCAAATTTGAATTGCTTAAGTGTGATATATCAAATATGGAAGAAACTCTTCAGTTTATGATCAGCTTCATAAACATTTAGTAAAATGAAAGCAATTTCCCTATTGTTCAATATATAGCAAAATAAAACATAGATGACTTGAAGATTTAATTGCAAAAAAGTAAAATTACATATGAGGGAAAAGTTTTGGTAAATATTTACAGAGTTTTATAGTAGAAAATTCATTTTAAGAATAACATACACAAAAAAGGAAAAAGACAGAAAAAAAAAGAATAACTTTATAGATGGCCAGATACTATGGCTCACGTCTGTAATCCAGCAATTTGAGAGACTGAGATGAGAGGATTGTTTGAATCCAGGAGTTTGAGACCAGCCTGGCAACATAGCAAGACTGTCTCTGCAAAATATAAAATTTTAAAAAAATAGTGGGATATGGTTGTGCACATCTGTAGTCCCAGCTACTCAGGAAGCTGAGGTGGGAGGATCAACCAAGCCCAGAAAGTCAAGACTAGTGATTCGTGATCTTGCCACTGTACTCCAACCTAGGCAACACAGTGAGACCCTAACTCAACAAAGCAAACAAACACTATAGTCAAAAAACACACATGAAAGTTTTGACAATTTTGAACATAAATAAATTATAATGCTTTGCTCAGAAAGTATTGAGAATAATTTGAACAATATCTTTGATTTAATGATTTCCTATATTTAAAAAGTTAATTTTTTTAAAAATAGCAAATCTGTTCAACAAAACAGTTGGAAAATTAAAAAAACTCTTTAAGCAAAATGATCATATTTACATTTCTTTCTTTTTTTTTTTTTGAGTCGGAGTCTCACTCCGTCGCCCAGACTGGAGTGTAGTGGCCGCTCCTGGCCACTGCAGCCTCGACCTGCTGGGCTCCGGTGATCCTTCTGCCTCAGCCTTCCAAGTAGCTGGAGCTACAGGCGTGTGCCACCACGCCTGGTTAATTTTTGATTTATTGTAGAGATGAGGTCTCACCAAATTGCCCAGGTGGGTCTCGAACCCTCGGGCTCAAGCAATCCGCTCACCTCAGTCTCCCAAAGCTACATTTCAATCTATCTAAGGAAGTGTATAAGCTTCATAAAATAAGCCTCTGTTCCTCACTTTTCTTTTTTTCTGGTTTATAAATCAAAGTGAGAGGATACAAATGAGATTTTTAAATACTTATAAAACTTATAAGGATGGATTATATTTTCAGATCTGGAAAATAAGTTATAAGATTTACATTTTACTTCTACTTATTCCACATGTTGGGAATTTTTACTTTAGCCAGATAAATTTTCTTAATTATTAATGTATATATTGCTGAATTTTCTAAAGAGACTTTATGTTTTATAATTCATAAATTTATTTTATTTGGTGGTAATGAATTTTTGTTTTCATCAAAGCTACATTTTTAACTATAGTCATCTCAAAACTATCCACGGTCATCTTAGATTCCAGAAAATATGTTTCTTTATTCTTTCATTATTTTTGTAGATGTAATGGTCAATGTCCACTTTGAGTCAGACTCTGTCTAGGTAGCATAGATGTAATAACTAATAAAACAAAGATAACACCTGGTCACTGTTGTAGAGAAAAGTCAACATAATATGTATCTTTAAACTTTTTTTAACAATTAGTTTTCAGGGTTGAGTTTAAAAAAAAAAAGGCATCGGAGCTCTTTTCTTCCAAATGGTAAAGCAAATAAATTAGGGACTGATGTAGACCAGCTTGTTACCATGTTTCTGGAATCAGAGTTGAAATTTCTCCTTTGATGGTCCAAGAAGAGGAATGCAGCTGATATTGCTTTTGCTCAAACCAGACTTAAAATTTATTTAGCTTTTGGTATTTGAATGCTTTCTTTCTATCTGCCTGTGTAAATTATCAATTCTCATTGTTCTCATTTTACATAACAAAAAATTTTGAACATTTTTATGTGAGAGTTTGCATTTTTAGAATTCTGTAAGAGTCACTGGCTGCTGTTTATACTTTCCCCAAATTGAGCTACCAGGATATCTTACTTTAGTGACACCATTCTCATAGCTTTTACATATCGACATGTTCAGTCATGCCCTTCATGGTGTGTAGTGCCAGAGGGCTTGGCTTAGCTATCTTCTATGACACCAGTCCAGACTCCTTCCTCTTTTGTGATGAGTTCTTTAGAAACTTCTTGGTTTTTTACTTGTAAATCTGAGTCAATTTTTCAGATTATCTCAATCCATCACAGATAGTCTAATAAAATTGGATCCTAAGAAGGGGATCCTTTAAAACCTTATGCAGTTTAGGCTAACCACCCAAGTATTCACAAATTTCTCTAACAATGAGGATATAGGAAGGTCATGTTTTTATCATACCAAAATACATTCCATTACAGCCTTTCCACACAATAATGGAAGCTCTCACACCAATGTGATTTCAAAATTTGTAACAACTCTTCTGGAACAGGCATTTACCTATCAGAATAGAATCTAGTACAAAGCTTCTGGCTTATCAGTCTAGTCTATATGCCTAACGTACACATAACTTAAACACATCCTTCAAGAAGTTCTTCCCAATATGACTCCACTACTGGAAATGGTAATATTCTTGAAGTGTTTAAATGCCAGTTTCTCTCCCTAAAAATAATACAAGTTAATAAATAGTGATTTTTATGAACTTTTTCCCCTCAACGCAAGTATTGAGTAGCAGAAGTTTCTTTGAGTATAAATAGAAGGAACAACTATTCTAGATATATGCTTTTAGGGATGGCTTTTTTAAAGAATTAGTGTTATGCTTGAATCTGGAAAAATGAATATGGCCATGCTAGGAGGAACAAGGATTGAAAAACTCATGTAAATATCACACACAAAGATCCTAAATTGAGAGGCCATGGTGTGTCAGACAACTAACGGTCACTGAATCTAGCAAAAGTACAAATTTCAGGAAAGGCAATTATTAAAAAATGGTGCTAAAATTGTTAATAGAAGTCAGATTATGAAAACTATTGAAAGTAATGACACAGAATTTTGGCTTTATTATGACATCAATTAAAAAGCGAAATATCTTAAACACAAATAATGAAAGGATAAAATTTAAGTTCTTAAAATAACTTTTTAATATGAAAAGCTGACTACTTGCTATATAAGAGTACAGAAAATGAGATCAGCTTCAGAGACTGCTTTATGTTTGATGACATGCCTTCAGGCCGAAGGTCCCTCTGAGGTATGTCTGCTATAAATGCCTGGAGAGTTATGATTATCGGCAAATGTCCAGTTTCCTAAATCCATGTGGTAATCTGTGCAAATAATTCTGACAAAATCAAAATTTCAGAGATTTTTTTTTCTTTCTCAGCTATTATGCATCAGGGTCTCAAATAATGTAATTTTGTTCAATATTATTTTGTTATATTGATGAGAAAAAAATTAAAATATTTTAACTCTCTGTGTGATGTATGCAACTTCTCCCTATGTCTGCATGGGTTTTCTATGGGTGCTTGTTTCTTCCTACTTCCGAAAGCTGTGCACATAAGATGAATCGATGAGCCTATGTGACACCAGTCTGAGTGAATGTGGGTGTATGTGTGTGAGCACACCCTGCTATGGAATGGCATTCTGTCCAGAGTGGGTTCACTGCCTTGTGCCCTTAGCTTCTGAGATAGACTCCAGACACCCTCAACCTTCAATTGGAATAATTGGGTAGGTAATTATCTTATTTGTTTTTATTAATCTTTCCTAAAAGTATACATAGCTCACATTTATTTCAATGTTTAATATTAAACATATTTTAGTCTTTATTTGGAAGCATGATGGCAGCAGAGATGCCCTTTTCTTCTTAGTCCCTGCCTTCCTTCATGGGTGGAGCGATCATAATGATGGCAACCCTCTGATGGTAAGCCGCTTCTGCATCCTGACCTGGGTCTGAAACAAATGCCAGCATTGCAGAAACGCTATGATATGGTGCCTAACCTCTTTGGGTACTGGAGAGAGAGGAAGAGGTGAGTGCCCAAATGCTGCAAACCACACCCACAGGGTGTTACCTGCAGAACCTCTCCATAGGGGAATCTGCAGCTGCAGAGCCAGAGCTCCCCAGGAATTGAGGTTCCCCAGTGTCACAAATGAGACAGCTGCTTCCCTTCTACCTCTAGGCAAAAGGAGCAGTCTCATCTGGAAGAGAGTTGACCACTAATTGCCCCAAGAGCAACCTATACCAGAGTACTGCTGTGGAGTCCCTTCTGGCTACCTGCCAGTGCTGCTCACAGGACATGCAGGCTAAGGAGGGGCCGCTAGAGCTTGAGCCAGGGCCCCTGGGCCTGTGCCAGAAGAAGGGGAAAGCTTCCGAAATAGAGGAAAGGACTTGCCCCATCCTACCAAACCGCACCAGTGAAGATGAGTCGTTCAGTTCACCAACCTCCCTGCCACCACTGCCTAACGCATAGGCAGACAAGAGGGTGAACTTCAGGTTTTAAAAAATGCATATATGTATATACACACTACACACACACACACACACACACACACACACACACACACACACACACATACACACACACAAATTGCCATTCCAACAGTAGCAACCTTATCTAATAAAACAAAATAACTAAAATAAATAAATAAAAATAAAGGAAGATTCTGCCTTCCTAGATGAGGAAGAGGCAGAAAAATAAAAAACAAACAAACAAAAAAACCCAAAAAATTTACCAGCAATCCCCAAAGCCTTAAAAAGTCAACACCCACAAAGGAGCTTCCCAGATTCCAAGCAATGGAACTTATCCAGAACAACCTCTCCCTGATGACAAATAAAGAATTCAGACTATGGATGGGCAAAGACATTCAATGAAATTTATGAGAAAGTGGACATATGAATCATCCAGACCATGAACACAGTACAGGAAGTGAAAGCTGACCTGGCCAACCTAAGAAATGTATGTGCACCACATTTTTATTTATCCAGTCCACTGTTGATGGGCAGTAGGGTTGGTTCCATGTTTTTGCTATCATGAATTGTGCTGCAATAAACATGTATGTTCAGGTGTATTTTTGGTAAAGTGATTTATGTTCTTCCAGGTATATTCCCAGAAGAAGGATAGATGAATCATATGGAAGGTCAATTTTTAGTTCTTTTAGGAATCACCACACTACTTTTCATAGAGGTTGAACTAGCTTGCACTTCTACCAACAGTGTAGAAGTATTCCCTTTTCTCTGCAGCTAAGTCAGCTTCTGTTATTTTTTTATTTATTAATGATGGTCATCTTTACTGGAGTTAGGTGGTATCTCATTGTAGTTTTGATTTGCATTTCTCTGATGATATTTATTTTTATTCCACTGTGATCTGAGAAGATACACAGTATTATTTTGATCTTCTGAAATTTGTTAATGTTTGATTTATATTTGAGAATGTGCTCTATCTTGGAGTATGTTCTATGTGCTGATTAGTAGAATGCATACTCTGTTGCTGTTGAATGAAGAGTTCTGTAGATATCTATTAAATTCATTTGATCGAGCATCAAGTTGAGGTTCCTGATATCCTTTTGTGTTTGTTTTTTTCCTCCGTGATAATCAATCTAAAGCTGTTAGTGAGGTATTTAGGTCTCCAACTATCATTGTGTGAGTCAATGTCCTCTCTTAGATTACTTAGTAGTTGTTTTATAAAAATCTGGTGCTCCTATGTTGGGTGCAAATATGTTTAGGATGGATATTTTTTACTGGCAGATTGAGCCTTTTGCCATGATGTGATGTCCTTCTATGTCCTTTTTAACCTCTGATGGTTTGGAGATTGATTTGTCTGATTTCAGAATAGCTATATTTGATCCCTTCTGTTGTTCATTTGCCTGAAAGAATGTTTTTCACTCTGAGCCTGTGAATGTCCCTTGTAGTGAGATGAGTTTCCTGGAGGCAGCATACTGTTGAATCATGCTTCTTTATCCAGTTTGCCACTCTATGTCTTTTCATTGGTGCATTTAGTTTATTCATGTCCAGATCAATTATTGAAATATGAGCATTTATCCCTGTCATAGGGCTCTTAGGGGTTGCCTTTTTATTTTTGTATTTATATTTGTGTGTATTTTCATTTTTGTGCGTGTTCTGTATGTTCTGCTAGCCCTGTGCTTGCCTGTACTTTTGTGATGGATATGACTATTCTTTTCCTTTTCTTTCTGCATTCAAATGTTTTTTAAGCATCTCCTGAAGGACTATGCTGGATGTAGTATATTTGCTTAGGGATTAGGTATCTTGGAATGATTTTAGTTCTCCATCACTGATGAAGCTTAGCTTGACAGGGTAGAAAATTCTTGGCTGTAATTGCTTATCTTTAATAACAAGAAAAATTAAACTTCAGTCCCTTCTAGTGTATAGTGTTTCTGCAGATAATTCTGGGGTGATTCTGGTGAGTTTTCCCTGAAAGATAGTCTGACCCTTCTCTCTTACTGCCTTTTGGATTTTTTCTTTCATGGTTATTTTGTGGAGGTGGATTACTATGTGCTTTGGATATGGTCTCATGTGGTACTTTATGGGGGTTCTCTGAATCTCTTGTGCTGGGATGGTCACCTGTCTGACAAGATGGGAGAAGTTTTCTACCATGAACTCATGGAATGTTTTCTCCATGATGTTTTGTTTCTCTTTCCTCTTCAGGGATACCAATCAGGCATAAATTTGGCTTCTTGATATAGTTCCACATCTCTCAGAGGCTTTGCTCTTTCTTTTTTAAGTTTTTATTCTGTGTTTTTGACTGATTGGTTTGAATCCATATTTTAGTCTTCAAGCTCTGAAATTCTTTCCTCTGCCTCTTCCTAGTTTACCCTACTACCTATGTTTGTTAGTGTATTTTTAATTTCCAGGAAGAAGTTTTTCATTTCCATTATTTTAGAGTAGGTGGTTTTGAAACTGGAAACCTCTGCTTTTACTTCCTATACTGCTTCAGTGAGGTTCATTTATAGTTTCTCTTGGTTCCTGTTCATTTTTGCCATCCAGTCTCTGATTTCTGTAGCCGTATCTGGGGCAGGTCATTCTGAAGCGTTACTATTTCTCGTGCTCTGGTAGTTGCTTCATATAGGTACTATCTCTTTAGGATTCTGAGGGTTGCGTGTATTTTTTGTTGTTGTTGCTGATTTTTTTCCTTATTTGTGACAGGCCTCTCTTCACTTTGTATAATTTCTCTTTTGACTTAATGCTCTGAAGATATTCAATTAAGGACTCTGTTCTAGAGTCCTTTCTGTGGCTCATACTGAATAAAGAAGCATGATTGAGCAGTCTGTTGCCTCCAGGAAACTCATCTCACTGCAAAGGCAGTCACAGACTTCATCTTGTGGCAGGTTTCTGTCAATGCAGAATTTCTCACCTGCTGCTAAACTTGTTGGATCAGTTTTCAGCCTCCACTGCTAGTACTCTGTGGGTAGCAAGTGTGTTGGGGGGTAGTGGGAGAGTAGGGGAGAGTTGGGTCTCCTATCTGCTGACTGTGTCCTACAGCTCAGGTAACTTTCCACTGAGAGAGTCTTCAGGTGTCTTTCATGTTGCACTCTTCCTGTTCAGGTCCACATTCTGCTCTTGAAAATAGAGTGGATTTTCTGCCACAAAGGAAGGGGCAGGTTCTACCCTGCCAGGACATAGGGCATGAGGGTGTTCTTCTTGGTCTAGCTGGAGAGATGGTCACCAGTTGCTGGTGGTGCATGACAGTTGGTTTTACTTTGCCAGTTTTTCCTTCCCTGCCAGTGAGTCACCAGTCTGGCAGAAATTCTCACTTACTGTTCTTATTGCAGCACATAGCTGCTCCAATGTGGGTCTTTCTCCTGTTCCACTTGGACTGCAGTTGCTCAAAGTCCTATACCCTGCCTAGGACTCCTCCAACATGGGACCAATGACCCACATGTGGTTGAGAAGGAGTGAACCATTCCAATGTGTCTTTGGATTACTCATTCACTTTTGTCCACATGACAAGTTTTTAGTTTTTGTGTGAACCCGAGGCATGGTGGGGGTTGGGAGCACCCAGATTCCCATGTTCACTATCATTTTCTGTCTTTATATGTTCAAAGAGGCTGTTGCAGGGTAGAAAGTGTTTTGCACATTCAGAAGTGTTCAAGCTGTCTTAGATTATCGACAGCTGAGACCCCACTTTTTGCCTTGCTTGGCAAGAACAGCACTTGTCTGCTGCTCCATGATGGCCATTTTCTGACACAGCATTCTTTAAAAAAAAAAATTCCAATAAAAAATTTCCTCCCACACCAAGTCATGCTTCATTAATGAAGAAGGATCAAAATTCTTCCCAATCATCCAATTCTTAAGATAATATGTCAGACCAACCCTTGAGGAAATGCTTAAGAAAGTTCTAAGCACAGGGAAAAAAGAACAGTTCTATCCATTGCAAAACCATAGATAGGTATAGTCTATAGACCATACAAATATACCACAAAGCCTAAAATACAAAGCAGTCTCTTAATAGCAATACAACAGAAACAAATCCCCACATATTAATAATTAACTTATTAGCTATTCTTATATCAGACAAATCAGACTTTAAACCAACATAAGTTAAAAAGGAAATAGAAGGACACTACATAACAGACTTAATCCAGCAGCAAGAAATATTCATCTGGAATACACACACACTCAACATAGAAGTACATAGAATTATAAAACAATTGCTAATTAAACCAAGAGAAGACATAGACCGCTATAGATATAATCAGAGGCACTACTAGCCCACTTAGACAGATAATCGAGGCAAAAAAAAAAAAGGAAATCTGGAACCTTAACTCAACACTTAACCAATAGTTTCTAATCGATATCTACAAAACACTACACCCAACAACCACAGAATATACATTCTTTTCATCAGCACAGGTAATATACTCTAATATCTATCACATACTTGGACATAAATCAGGCATGAGCAAATTATAAAAGGTCAAAATCATACCAAGCATCTTCTGAGACCACAGTGGAATAAAAATAAATATAATCACCAACAGGAATCCCCCAAAACATACAAATTTCCATACATGGAAATGAAACATGCTTCTGATCATCTTTTGAATTAATACAGAAATCAAGACAGAAATAGAAAGATTCCTGGAAATAAATAAAAAACAGCAACAAAGAAACAACTTGTCAATGCCTCTTGAACAACAGGTGCTGAGAGAGAAGTTTATAGTATTCATGCACAAATCAAGAAAATAGGGGGATCTCAAGTAAACAGTCTAACATCACACTTAAGGGAACTGGAAAGACAAGAGGAATCTAATGCAAGAATTAGTAGAAAAATAGAAATTATCAAAATAAAGTCACAGTTGAATGAAATAGAAGTTAAAATAAGCATACGAAGGATCAACAAGATAAAAAGCTGGTTGTTAGAAAGGACAAATAAGATTGACAGGTCACTGGCCAGATTTAAAAAAAAAAAAAGGAGAGAGATAATTTGAATAAACACAATTAGAAATAAAAAAGGTGATGTTACACCCGACCCTGAAGAAATACAAAAGATTATCAGAGATTACTATGAACATATATATGAAAGTAAATTAGAAAATCTAGAGGAAATAGAGGGCTTCTTGGCAACACATAACTTCCCAAGATTGAGATAAGAAGAAATTGAAACTATAGACAGACCTATAATAATACAGGAAATTGACTCAGTAATAAGAAACTTCCCTTACAACAACAACAACAAAAACCTGGTATAGATGGTTTCTCAGCCGAATTCCACAAGACATACAAAGGATAGCTTATAACAATCCTATTGAAAGTACTCTAGGCAATTGAGAAGGAAGAAATTCTCCCAAGCTCATTCTAAGAAGCCAACATCACCCTTACATCCCCAAACAGTAGAGACTCAACAAGGAAAGAAAACTTTTGGTCAATTTCTCAGATGAATATAGATGCAAAAATTCTCAACAAGAATCTAGCAATTCACATTCAACCGTATGTTACAAAGATTATCCTTCATGACCAAGTGGGCTTCATTCTCAAGATGCAAGCCTTGTTCAACACAAGCAAATCAATAAATGTAATCCACCACATAAACAAGATAAAACCAAGAACCACATGATTACCCCAATAGATGCAGGGAAAGCATTTGATAAAATCCAGCATCCTTTCTTGATAAAAACCCTCAAAACCTAGGCATCATAGAAATAGCCCTCAAAATAATAAAAGCCATCTATGACAAACCTGCAGCCAACATCAGACTTAACAGGCAGAAGCTGGATGCGCTCCCCCTAAGAATTGAAAAAAGCGAATGATGCCCACTCTCATCCTTCCTAATTAACATAGTACTGGAAATTGTGGCCAGAACAATAAGGCAGGAGGAAGATATTACGGGTATTCAAGCAGGAAAAGAGAAAATTAAATTGCCCCTCTTCACAAAAAGTATGATTTTATATCTAGAAAAGTCCTAAAGAATCTGTCAAAAATCTCTTTGCACTGATAAACCACTTTGGTAAAGTCTCGTGATACAAAATCAATGCAGAACAATTAGCTGCACTTCGATACATCACCAACAAGCATGCTGAACACCACATCAAAACATAATCCCAGCCGGGCTCGGTGGCTCAGCCTGTAATCCCAGCGCTTTGGGAGGCTGAGGTGAGTGGATTGCCCGAGCTCTGGGTATCGAGACCCGTCCGGGGAACTTGGCGAGACCTCATCTCTACAATAAATAAATAAAAAAAATCAGCCGGGCGTGGTAGCGCGCGCCTGTAATTCCGGCTACTCGGAAGGCTGAGGCGGAAGGATCGCTGGAGCCCAGCAGGTGGAAGCTGTGGTGGCTGGGAGCGGCCACTGCACTCCAGTCTGGGCGACGGAGTGAGACTCCAACTCAAAAAATACACACACACACACAGAAACGTAATCCCATTCACAATAGTCACTAAAAAGTAAAATACCTTGGCATTCATCTAATCGAAGAGGTGAAAGATCTTTTTTTTTTTTTTGAGTTGGAGTCTCACTCCGTCACCCAGACAGGAGTGCAGTGGCCGCTCCAGGCCACCGCAGCCTCGACCTGCTGGGCTCCGGCGTTCCTTCCGCCTCGGCCTTCCAAGTAGCTGGAACTACAGGCGCGTGCTACCACACCCGGCTAATTTTTTTATTTATTGTAGATATGCAGTCTCGCCAAGTTGCCCAGGCAGGTCTCGAACCCGCAGGCTCAGGCAATCCACTCACCTCGGCCTCCCAAAGCGCAGGATTACAGGCTGAGCCACCAAGTCCGGCTGAGGTGAAAGATCTTTACTCTGAGAACTATCAAATACTGCTAAAAGAAATTAAAGATTACACAAACAAATTGAAAAACATTCCCTACGCATGGATTGGAAGAATCACTATTATCAAAATGTGCATTAATACCCAAAGCAATCTAGGGATTAAACACAATCCCTATCAAACTACAATTATTATTTTTTACAAACATATAAAAGGCAATACAGGAATTCATATGGAAGCAAAAAAGACCCTAAATAGCTAAAATAATAGTCAGCAAAAAGAACAAGAATGGAAGCATCACACTTCCAGACTTCAAATTTTACTACAAGCCTACAGTAACTAAGAAAGCAAAACTAGACACAACAGACCAATGGAACAGGATAGAGAATTTGATAATAAAATCACAGACCTTCAACCAATTCATCTTTGACAAAGCTGACAAAAGAACATTGTGGAAAGGAAACCATAATAAGAAAATAGTCCTGGAAAACCCTGGACCCCTAACTTTCATCAAATACAAAAATTAACTAAAAATGGATCAACAACTTAATGGGAACCCTCAAACTATAAGAATTTTAGAAGAAAATTTAGGAAATAGCCTTTGTGACATCAAAGTGATCAAAAGCAAATGCAAAAAACATAAAATTGACAGGTAAGACATTAACAACCTAGAAAGTTTTTGCACAGATGAAAAACATCAAAAGAATAAAGAGACAACCTAAAAAATGAGAAAACAATATCTGCAAGCTCTTCATTCAACAAAGGCCTAACATCCAGGACCTATAAGGAATCCAAACATTTTTTTAAATGAATTTTTTGTAGTTACTATATGTGTACTGAGAAAGATATAACGTAGGGCTTAGTTGTTGGTTTTGTATTTTCTGGAAGGGTTTGTTAATTGTTCTAATTTTACCAAAATTTGCAGTATATATCTCAACAAAACAGGGATATTTTAAATCACATGACTGCAGACAAAATGGAGCAATACTGTTTTTAAAGGGTTTCTCCTCCTTGTTATTAGGTTGTTAATATGTTAGGGTAGAAACAACAGAATTCCATGTCGATTTTTTTCTCAAGTCCAATGTTCTTTATCCAGAGTTCAGTTTCTCAGAATAAATGTTTTTCACAGAATAAAAAAAATTGACAGGAAAAAAAAATCAAATAACCCCATTAAAAAGGACACAAACAGGCATTTTTCAAAGAAAGACTTGCAAGCAACCTATAAACATGAAAAAATGCTCACCTTCATTAATCACCAGAGAAATGCAAATTAAAACTACAATGAGATGCCAACTCGTATCAGTCAGGATGATTATCATTAAAAAGTCAAAAAATAACAGGTGTTGGTGACGCTGCAGAGAAAAGGAAACACTTCTACACTGTTGATGGGAATATAAGCTTATTAAACCTCTGTAGAAAGCAATGTGGTGATTTCTCAAGGAACTAAAAATTGAGCTACTATCCAGCAATTCCACTATAGGAAACAAACCCAGAAGAACATAAAACATTCTACCAAAAAGACACCTGCACAGGTATGTTTATCACACCACCAGTCACAACAGCAAAAACAGAACTAATCCAGACACCCATTGAAAGAGGACTTGATAAAGAAAATGTGGTATGTATACATGATGGAATACTACACAACCACACAGAAGAACAAAATATGTCCTTTGCAACAACACGGATGCAGCTGAAGTCCATTATTCTAAGTGAACTATCACAGAAACAAAAAACCGCATAATCTCACTCATAAGTAGGCACTAAACATTGAGAACACAGGCACAAATGTAGGAGGAACAGACACTGGGCACTGCTCTAGGAGAGAGGGAAGCAGGAGGGATTAGAGACACACAACAACCCACTTGTTGCTATGTCCACTACTGGGGGGGAAGAGTGTTCACTAGAAGCCCAAATCTTGCCTTCATGCAATCTACTTATGTAGCAAGTCCTCACATATACCCCACAACTTTAAAAGAAAAAATAAAGAAAGAAAATAAAAAAATAAGGTGGGGTGTACATAGATTGTATGTGAATACTACACCATTTTATATATTGGTGTACTACACCATTTTATATATTGACCTGGGCATTATTGGATTTTTGTATTTGGTGTGTCCTGAAACCAATTCTCTCTCTTACAAGAATACCAACAGTGATTGTATAGCTTTACCCACTGCCATTTGTAATGCAATTTTTTCTCAGGTCAACAGCCCACATCTGTTGGGAGTCAAAAGTTATTTTTAGTTTCACCATTTATTAATTACAATCACTGGTGGATTCACTATCCATCCTTATTACTACATCTCTGCTCATCTTTCCTGAAAACTCCTGTCTTCTGAGACTGGCTCAAGAATTATGCTGGTGAATAAAACATTAAGAACCTAACCTCAGCATACCAGGATATCTGCCTATACCTGGAATCTCCCTATGAGAGAGGAAAGTTCAGATCAAGAAGAGAACTGTTTTGAAACTAATCTATGTGAAGCAGTTAGGTTGATGGCTATGTCATGGTGCCAAAGAAGTTCAGCTGGATGGCTTGGGGAAATTTGTTTATATTTAACCATAAAATGTTCCAGTTTGGGAGCATGATATTTGAAGTCTAGGATATCCAAAACACAAAAATAGTCAAACTTAGGTCATTATTTTTGAGAAATATTCAAGCTGGGCATATCAAGAGTCTTCTTATTTAATACTGCCAATACCAACTCTATTGTCTCTCTGTGACAATTTTCTTACTATAAAATGAGGAATCTAGATAAGTGTTACCTACATCTCATTCAGTTCTAAAATCATGAAATTCTATATTGTAGTCTAGTTAAAAAAATATTTATTTTAAGTCTTTGGATATGTATTTTTAATATAAATTTATGCAAGGCATAGATATAAACGCACATCTACGCTGAAAAATTTCCTAACTTAATGACAAAAAATAAGTATATAAATGTCAGAAAATTCATTCAATAAAATATATAAAAGCATAATCTTAGACCTATAAATTGTCAGGACTTGCAGTGACCTCAGGATGAAACTATAAAATATCTAATTATTAAGCATATTAAAGTTAATGAAAATCTCTGAATAGAATATTACAAATTTTTAAATAACAATTTACAGTAAATGTACACTCTAATTTTTTGATAATATTGATCACTGTATATTGTTATTTAATCTTCATCTTGATTTTGAAAATACAGGATAGTGTATTATTTTGTAAAGACTAAAGAAAATATTGCTTTTAAAAAAAACATATATTTTAGTAAGTCTTAGTAACATATGGGCCTATTTTGCTTAATTTGTTTCTAAAGGTAGAAAGTAAAATCACCTAGCATATTAAGAAAAAAGTTATAGAGCACTTGAACATCAGGATTGTTCTGAGCTTTAAATAGTTATCAAACAAAAGAGTAGGTACTGTTGCTCAAAATAGACTTTTTCTAAAATTATTGTTTTGAACATTTCTTAAATGACAATATTGCTATTAATCTGATTATTTTGATTTGGGCTGCTAAAGAACGGTTGTCTGGCAATATTCATACATTTATAAAGCTTCTTAATAGAAATCCCTATATTAGAAATAAAAGAGCAAATGTATCAAGTGTGTCAAATGCTAGCACTTGCCTGTTTTCTGCTTTCTTCAGTCATATATCTGTTCTTTGCTGGTTTGTGAACATAGCTCAAGGTATTGCCAGATCATTGGCTATATGAGGTATTATTCTGTGCAAGTAGACTTTTTTTTTTATTCAACTTTGCGAGTGAACAGAGACCTTTTGTATTGCCTCTGTCAAGAATGATCCTGAAAGCACAGTAATGATATTCTCATGAGTGTACGGCATTTAATTACAAAATTGTTCCCTCTTTGAAGATATGAATTATGTTATTTAGGATGTTTTTGAAATGCATATTTATTAAAAAGTAAAGCACATGTCACTTTTTAAAAATAAATAATTATCTCATATAACAATAAGTCCAGTTGTGGGGTAGCTGCTAAATTTGTTAAATGACTAATGTAATTAGTGGTCCACATCCCTTTTATCCTTAGTATGTCAGCTTAGCTTTCCTCATTGTGACTCTGAAAATAACTTGTCCGGCATCATATCAAAGCAAAAATCTAATCAATGAAGATAGATTCTCTCCCACTCTACTTCCCCAACCCTATGATCTTTTTTTATCACAAGAAATATTTCCCACAATTCTCTTAACATGTTTTCTTAAAAAAATTTTTTTGTATGACATTGAATCACTGACCCATTTACAGAAAAATTATTGTTTAAAAAATAGGAATTCTGTAATTGATTGCACATAATTGATTATAAAAGTAAGGATTGTCCAGATATAACCATAAGATTACCACTATTGGGAAGAAGGGAAATGACTGGTACCAATTAATCAGTTTATCATAGAGGAAAGGACCAGCCTACCTTTAGTATTTCAAGCCAGTAGATGAAGTGTTAATAACTAAATAGAAGGCATATTCTCTGCTCCTTAGAAATTTAAGAACTTTGAAACAAACAAAAATGTACATAAGAATACAAATGTATATGCAGAGACAATACATATATGAACCAACTTAACAGTGAAAAATATTCACCAAAATATCTAGTACAGTATACTAAATACGTTTCACTAATAACTTAATAAAATATACCTAAGATATTTTTACTTCAACATGAAATCAAAATTTAAAAATATTACTAGCCGGGCTCAGTGGCTCAGCCTGTAATCCCGCGCCTTTGGGAGGCTGAGGTGGGTGGATTGCCTGAGCCCGCGGGTTCAAGACCCGCCTGGACAGCGAGACCTTATCTCTACAAAAAAAAAAAAATCAGCTGGATGTGGTAGCACATGCCTGTAGTTCCAGCTACTTGGAAGGCTGAGGCGAAAGGATCGCTGGAACCCAGCAGGTCGAGGCTGCGGTGGCCAGGAGCGGCCACTGCACCCCAGTCTGGGCGACAGAGTGAGACTCCAACTCAAAAAAAAACAACAACAGCAACAAAAAAATATATATATATTACTGATATACTTTGCATTGTTTTTCATCCTAAGTCTTTGAAATCCAGTGTGCATTTACTCTTTTTTTATTATAAAGATGTGGGATATAATTCAGGGTTAGGTATACAAACGTTGATTATGCAGGTACCCCTTTGATGAGGTATGCCCCTCCCTCCCCTAAGCAGTTTCCCTCAACTGCCAATCCCACCCCCCCCTTACAGTTTCCTTCTACTGCCAATCCCTTTCTTAAAGTATTATAATTTTTCAAGGTCCACTTATAAGTGAGAACATTGGTACTCTGTTCTTTGTTTCTGTGATAGATCACTGAGCATGTTTGACTCTAAATCCATCCAAGTTGCTGTGAAGTCCATATGTTTATCCTTCTTTGTGGCTGCATATTGTTCTACTGTATATATGTACCACATTTTTTTTATCCAGTCCAGCTTTGATGGGCAACATGGTTAGTTCCATGTTTTTGCTATATGTATTTACTTTTAAAATGGATCCTAATTTGGTCTAGCCACATTTAAAGTGGCATGTGGCTAATAGTTACCAAATTGTAGAACTCAGCAAATATTTCTGGGAACTATACATTTTGTAATAACATGTAGTTTGATACTCTTCTCTCCAATGCCCAGGAAATTATGTGTGTTTACAAGGATTCTAGTATATTCATAATAATTTAATAGAGAATCTTCTAGAACAGTCACCTAACCTACTTTTGGTCTGATCTTGGATAAATTATTTCATGTTTACAGGTCTCAGTCACTCCATCTGTAAAATGGGATAACAATCCAACCTAGTAACAATGTTGTCAAATTGTTATGAACCTTAAGCAACATGTTGATAAATAAAGCATATAATAGCATTATAACCAGTATATAGGAACTCTATAAAAATAAGCCATAATTATTAAATTAACAAAATTTGTTATTGAAAGGAGATTAAAATTATTGGCTAAATTATTTCTATTATTTCCAAAAATTGCCATTATTTGAATATTTATTATTGAAATTCCAATATTATGACTCCGAATGGGGAAGTTTAAGTAGCTTGCATTTAACATTTGAAACCATGCTGTATAAATAATATGTAATTAGAAAATGTAAATTTTGATTCTAAGTTTATTCTCAATTTATGAGTCATAGGACATGCAGGAAGCATTTTGTAGGCAATTGCTCCCTATTTTTCTTTAGTTGAGAAGTGAACAGATTGAAAGCAATTGAACATATTTCTCAGGATTCATTTAATTGACTCCATGCACTTAGTATGCAATAACTCCATAGTATTCAAATGTTTCTGAATATGTCTCAGATGAATCCTATGCAAGTTAATATCCAGAAAAAGGAGATTAAATAACATGTCCCCAGCAGACATACTTTACTTATTATCTAAGTTCTAATGTGATAGGAAATTAAAGCTTTGAAAACCACAAATCTCACTCTTAATATTATTAAATGATTTGTAGGTACTGTAGCTAATAAAGAATAATATTAGTCCTAAACTATTGTATCTTTTGTCATAATGTGACTCTTGAAAGCAAGGGGCACAGTATCAATCTTACTAGTGAACAGTTATTTAAGCTTAGGGGATGTATTCTTACTTTTCCATTTCCAGAAGAAAAATATTTGACTACAAAGGATGAGAAAAATGTCAGTAAATCAAATTCAGAAATCTTGCTGTTATTACATTAAAAGTATTGATTGTGTGCATTTATTTGCTGCAAATATTTTGTTCAAAGCTTTTTTAAAATAGCTGTTATCATAGCACAGGGAGATGTTGCTTGAATGCATAGGTTGATAGGGTGAGAAATGCATTGTGGAACTGATAGAGATACAAATATACTGAGTTTAATACAACCTAAGTTGCATTCCCTATTAAATAAGCATTTACTTTATACCAGCCTAGCAATTAGCATTAAGATTAGAAAACCTTTTTTTGTAATTTCATAGCTTATAGTTATTTCAAAATATGCTAAGCCATGTGAAAAAAATAATATGGTATTTCTTCAAATTCATTTTGAGAGTTAGTGTTTTTTGTAATATTATACAAAACAAAGACGTATGTATTTTTTGATGATTAGAACATCTAGTTATCTTAATCTAATGCTACTCATTGTGCAGAAAATGAGCCATGTATAGATTTGTGCCTGATTGACCATGAGCAAATTTTAAAAACTACTGCAGGTATCTCAAAATTATTGGGGCTATTAAGTTTAAAATAGCCGGGTTTGGTGGCTCAGCCTGTAATCCCGCGCCTTTGGGAGGCTGAGGTGAG
>NW_007245262.1:259813-263282 GCF_000164805.1 Carlito syrichta | reverse complement strand
CTGCACTCCAGTTTGGGTGACAGAGTGAGACTCCAACTCAAAAAAAAATAAAATAAAATAGGATACAGAAAACAAATGATCCACTACCAAAGTCTTTTTAGAGACTCTGAGAAAGGAGTTACATTGGGTGGGACCCAGAAAGATCAACCAAGAAGCTAAGATTAAGTGTAAGAGAAGGCAGTGCCAGGGTCGAATAAGATGGATGCTTTTTCCTCCATATTCTTTATCTGTCTCTGTGTTTTTTTGCAAAGGGAGTGTCCTGTGTTTCCGGATCATAGTTCTTCAACAGAAAGAGAAATCCAAGAATTTACATGCATGTTTTTAAAAGTCTAGCAGAACATTCCATGACTATGAGACAAAAGAGATCAATTTAAAACCACGTGATTTTTATTAACAGATGAAAATGCATGATGTTAATTAATTTTTGAATCTTGCTCTGAGTACCAAGAGACTCAGAGATAAATGTTATTTAATTTCTCTTTTCTTATGATGATTTAAAAAATTATACTATTCCCTTAATCAGTTATATTCCCTACAATTATCTGAAGTGAGAGCATTATATTTGCATATACTTAGCATATTATTAATTTAATAAAATTTATTAATTATGAATAAATATGAGTCAGATTCAGATTTTATCTAAACTGAGTAGATGTAGTTTATTTCTGGGCTACTTATATTAAGTTGATAACATACTGTGCTCAACAAAAATAATTTAAAATCTACTAATGAAGTCCTTGATCAAATGGCCTGTGTTCTTCAAGCTGTTAGAGAAGAGGTTAATGAATTTGTTAGTGATCATCAGGAGTACATGAGTATGAGATATTAGTTAAGCCCAAGAAAAATTGGCTAATTTAGTATTTGGCTTTTTTTATATGCTCATTATTTGTTGAAAATTTTCTGTAAAATCTTATTTTTTTATTTACTTCCCTGTGATCATTAATTCTATTGTCAAAACAAGAATTTTTAATTTTGCAAAACACATAATTCCCAAGTAATGCACACATATTGTTTTACCTTTTCCTCACAAAGTCTGTGTGCAGTAGGTAGAGCAGGGTTTATTTTTTAATTTATTTACTGATAATGAAAACGAGGCTCAGTCAACCTGGTCAAACTCCTGTGGCTATTTAGCAGAACATTAGAATTGACCACAGGGCTTTTTTATTTCAAACCATGGCTGTTTCCATTCTATACATCATTTTTGTCCAACTTCTATATGTTATAAAGCAACTTCTTTTTAAAATTTTCATCTTTGTAAGATATTCATAACTTCAGAATTGTACTAATAAAATGAAAATAAGAAAATATAAAATCACAGTTTTAAAATTATTGTTCTAAAATATTGTTTTCATTTCACTTCTCAACTTTATAAGTCTCACCAAGACTATAACATCAAGACACATCTGCAATATAGATAACAACTAGTAGTATAATACTTTATGAGTTATAGTTAAATACTGAGAAAAGTATTTTATCTTCTGATGTAAAATTTTTTACTTTATGTACCAGATGTATATCACTTTTTCATAAAAATATAATGCCTACACATAACAAAATTTTAGAAATGTAAGTAAATCATAAATTATAAAACACTTGGAGATATTAAAAGAATCAGATTTTAAAAATAAAATGCAATTTGTCACTCCAGAAATAGCAATGATTAATATTTTAAGTGCTATTTTAATATTTAAAATCAATATCAAAAATGCAACATTTCACATTCATATTTTATTGCTTTTACTTTTTTGTGTTTATGTTATTCATAAATATTTATGATATTTCACACGTGCCTATGCACAAACATGAATCATGAACATATAAAGATGTCTACATAATTAGAAACATTATTTGAAATATCATCTTTCTCACTTAGCAAGGCATTATGAAAATGTTTCTAGTATCCTATTTTTTCAAAATATGATTAAAATGATTTTATATTATATGAAAATACTAAAATTTGACATAGCAAAATTGATATAGCCATTTCTCAATGAATGAACCATAAATAGTTCTTTTTAGTATAGGAATACTTTGTCTCCCAAATTTCCATTATTCTGCTCCCATATCTGGTCTTCTAGTTCTGGTTTTCTCTCCAATATAATTCATTAAAAAAGTTAGAGTGTTTTTCAAATTCATTCTTGATGACGTTACTTCCCTAATTTCTGCCATTTTTCCCTAAGATATAAATACTTTTAAGACTTTTTTCGTATCCTACAAGACACTGCATAAATTGGTCCCTGATCACTTCTCACCATTCTCCAACCACATTGGCCAACTTTCCTCCTACACCAGGGATTCACATGCATAGTTCTCACTGCCAATAAGTCTCCAGGGGTGTTACCTAAGTTAATAAAAGTCAGAATAGTAGCTAATACTCTTGAAAACCTTATGCAATAGATTAAAAAAAATATTCAATTGGTATAGACTAAATTGTATTACCCCAAATTTGTATGTTCAAGCCCTAATCTCCTACTTGACTGTATTGGAGATAGGTCCTTCAAGGAAATGATTAAGGCTAAGTAGGTCATAAGGATGGAATTGTACTAACCTGATAGGGGTGGTCTCCTTGCAGGAAGAAGAGGATAAACACCAGAGCTCTTTTTCTGCCATGTGAGGAAATAGATAATTGTTTTCATTACGTAAAAAGAGCCTTCACCAGAAACAAAACCTTACCAGAACCTTGATCTTGGGCTTTCCAGTCTTCTGAACTATGAAAAATACATTTCTATTGTTTAAGCCAAGCAATCAATAGTATTTTGTTCTAGTAGCCTAAGAAGACTAAGTCATATTTTAGTGCTGAGAGGTGGGGTTCTTTAAAATGTGACAGCAGTTTTGGAGCTAGGTAATGGGTAGAGTGTGGAAGAGTTTTGAGGTGAAAGCTAGAAATAGATGATACTGGAAATTCTGGTGAAGTCCCAGTTGTAAATATGAAACAGGTTATTGAGAACTGAAGGAACATCAAAGCTTGCCCTAAAACATTAAAGAGGTTCATTGAGTTATTTCTAGTGTTTTTTAGAAGGTAGAATTGTAAGCAATACATTGTGTAGCTGAAGAAATTTCTAAGCAAAGCGCTGAACGTGCAGTTGTTTCTTTTTCTGTATATAGTAAAATGTAAGAGGATATAGAAGGTAGCTTCTGTAGGTAAAAAAGTATCCAGAACTTGGAGATTTGACAAATTATCACCTTATCTATGTAAGAAAAAATGAGAAAGCTTGTTTTGAAAAGAACACTAAGGATGTGACTGAACAGTCATTTGATAAGGAGATCATTGGTGTGACTCATGGACTTAATCAGCCATGTTAGCAGAAGCCGGGAATAGAGATGAAATTATTACCAGCAAAAACACTGCCAGTCAGGACCAAAGAAGGAAAAAAAAAGATAAAATGAAGGAAGTCTATCAGACTTTTTAGATCCTATATAATCCAACCATAAAGGTATTCTACAGCAAAGGTGCACTGTAAGATAAAAA
>NW_007245262.1:229218-259694 GCF_000164805.1 Carlito syrichta | reverse complement strand
CAAAAAAAAAAAAAAAAAAAAAACGAGCCAGCGAGCCAGACAACCTCTAACCAGAGTTGATGGGGTGGAGTTGCTTGGAGTCTTGGGTGTGGGATTCCCACCTTGGAGAGGGTTGGAAGCATGATCACTGCACAGAAGAGCCATAGGGGCAGAATTTTTACTCCAGTGGGTCCAGACAACAGAACATCAAGCCAAATAAAATTATTCTCAAGTCTTAAGATATAGTGGACTTTTCCTTGTTAGGTTTTGAATTTGCTTTAGGTCCTATACCCTTCTTTCCTTCCTATTTCTTCCTTTTAGAACAGGAATGTCTATCCTATGTTTGTTCCACCATTGCATTTAGGAAATGCATAACTTGTCTGGTTTCACAGCTTCAGAAATCAGGAATAATTTTGACTCATGATGAATTGTACCTTATATCTCACTCATACCTGATTTGTATATTATTTAGATGGTATTTTGAACTTTAAACCTTAGAGTTTATGCTGTAATGACTCAAGAATTTGGGGAATTTGAAATGGACAAAAATTTTACCCATCATAAAAACATGAATATGAGGAGGCAGGAGGACAGGAATAGAGTGCTATAGGCAAAATTGTGCCTTGGCAAAATTCATAAGTTGAATTCTTAATCCCCATGTAACTATATTGGAGTAGTGGTATTTTAAGAAGGCAATTAAAGTTAAATAAGGTCCTAAGGGTAAAACTCAAATCCAGTATGGCTAATATCCTACTATGAAGAAGAGAAGACACCAGAGCTTGCTTTGTCTCTCTCTCTCTCTCTCTCTCTCTCTCTCTCTCTCTCTCTCTCTCCCTCTTTCTCTCTCTCTCTCTTTCCCTCTCTCTCTCTCTCTCTCTCTGTGTGTCAACATATATGAGTATGCAATCAATAATACTAAAAAGAGTTTAATAAAATCTATGAGCCATGTGAGAAAATGAGTTAAAATGTGAGATATCAAATTAAATATGCAGAAAAATTATCTTCCTAAACTGAAAAGCATGCATATAATAACTCCAATAAATATTCTCAATGTAAGTCACCTTCTCCAGATTTATTACTTTGTTCTCTTTTTCTGAAGTTTTCTTCTGTTCTGAAAGAAGCTTTCTCTATTACTATTCCAAGTTGTCACTTTGTCAATACTGTGCTTTACTACTTCCAAAGAACTCTTAATTCTGCAATTGCATTTTTAGTTTTCTATTTTTCTCTTATTTTCATTGTTATTCAAATGTTCTGCTTCTGTTTCATAGAGAACAAATAGTCATATTATTTTGAAAATGTAAAAAAGTTAGATTCTTAGGAATGCATGTTATTCTGATTCTTGAGTATAGTTCTCTCTTTTCATTACTTTTTATATATTTTTTACAACATGCACCTTTTTTTCTTTCTTTATTTGTCTTTGACCAATGAACTAATCAGTGCATTTTTGATCTATGAAAATGGGTATAAGGATCAGCTCAGATGAAGAGAGATTAAAACTGCTTCTCAGATCTGAATGAAGAGAGTAGTTATATGCAGAAGTCCACGATTATTTTCCTCTTTGCCTCTACCAGACTGTAAACTTACTCTACTGTTGTTGGCTTAATATTTCAGTATAGCACATAGAAATATCAAAATTCTTAGTGACTATAGTAGATAAGAAGTTCTAAGCCTCCAACACTTCCTACAACACTGTACATTTTTAATTCAAAATTTAAGTCACTGTCTTCTCAGTGCTAGATAGTAGAGATTTATCAGTAAATAAAGTTTAGACAGATATTCTGCTCTCCTGAAATATATAATCTGCTTGGATAAGTTCCCAGGATGTAACATATTAATGCCAGTCATTCTATCTACTTCCATTTCTTACCATTGTTCTCTGGGAAATATGAACTTTAATGGAAAAAAAAGTGCTTTAAAAAAAAAAAATTTAAGGGGCATCTGTTTTATGAGATTAAGCCCAGAAAGGTCAAAAAACAAGATATGGAGAATACTTTACTTTTAATAAAGCCTGGTTGATATTTGAATTACCCAGCATTTTCCCAGATTCTCTCTTTCTTTTTTTATTATTTTAGCTCCCTCTTTTTATTTTTTTCCTTTTTTGTTCTCTTTTTTAAAAAATGAATAGTTATTTAAGTGAAAGTTAAAATAGATTGTCTGTTTTCTAGACTCAATTTTAGATCTAACTCTTAAGTGCCTGTATTTTCAAATAGTCTACATTTTTAAATAACGAAATTTTAAAATGTGATCTCAGAAGTCAGTGCTTCATTTAGCACATGTTATTAACTGCAGTGTAGAAGTAGTGATACTTTCTTAGGTTACTTCATCTTTCTGTGACTTGGGAACCTCATCTGTAAAAGTGGGTGATTCCATTCATTACTCCATTGCATAAATTAAGGAACTAAATAACATATGGAACATTCAAAAGAGTGTCAAGTAAATATCTAAATTATGATTAGTAGATTATTATTATTATTTTATAATTTCAACGTACATTCTCTAATACAAAAAATGATACACATTTACTGAGGAAGAGATGGGAGAAAGGGAAAATTGGGGGAAAGTACAGGACTTTTGACCAAGTTTTGTTAAGTTTGAAACATATATCACATAGCTAAGTGAAATTCAGAATTAAAACAATTAATTATGATACAGTAGTTAGAATTAAAAAGTTTTTTGGTCATCACACTCAGTGTTTTAATGCCAAAATTTTATCTGTAAAATGTTTAAATTAATAAAGTCTATCTCATGTTATGAGGAGTAAGTGATAGAATGCATATGAAGTACTTAGTAGAGAACTTGGCAAACACACAGTGATCAATTAGTGTTAACTAAAACAACAACAATAATGATACCATTATCATTATGTACATTTTTATATGTGAGTAAGGAAAAGAGGCAGAAGGCAACATAAACAACACAACCTATTAGACTAGTGCTGGAAAGCTTTTCTCTCTTTTAAAAAATTGTATTATAATGTAGGTTTTAACTCTCACATTGAACAAGACAAAAAATTCCAAGTATGCTACATCAAATTTTAGAAAGCAGAAACCTAACTCAATCCTCAAGGCATGCTCTTGTAACTGACACTCATGCACGTACATACACAAACACACATACATACAACATAAACAAGCATTCGCCAGGCATCTATCCATATAGAACATTTAAGATTTTCTTACTCATGTGCTTTGTGAAACTCAGTTTCTAAGTCACAGATGTAGAATTTTGCTATGTCATAGGCAAATAATGTATACTGGGAACTATTCTAATGGCCTGAAAGGTAGAGGCAAGAGGATATCTCCAAGAGACTTGTCACCTTGTAGAAAATCAAGTGTGAAACAACAAGCATTGAAAATAATTTATGTGATGCTAGACCCAAAGGAATTTCTTGAGCTAGCTTGTGTTACTGACTTCTAAAGCTAATAATAGAAATAAATTTAATAAGTGGTTTGATACATTAATGTTTTTGTAGGTTTTCAATATTTCACAAAACTCTTATGGAATGCTGTGGGAATAGCAAATTTAACATATTTACTCAGTAATTTTGTTATAAAATAATTCCAACAAAATGTGATACAAATTTTATTAAGATTTTAGCTTGATATGCAATCTATGGAGGGCATATTATCTCAAATGCAAAGTATTAGGAGAAAAGTTTTGTTTGTATATTATATGTGACAGAGTGAATCTTGTTTAATTTCCAAGGGCACCTGTCTAACACTAACCTGCCTCCAAATAAAGGGAAAAGATACAAATAGAAAACATATATTAAAAATGTTTACAACTCCAGTGAGGTGCTGTTTCTGCATTAAAAAAAAATTTTTAAATGAAGAATATATCCCATACTATGTTCAAACATGTCTTTTTCCCTTATGAATTAAACAGCATCCAAAATATCTGTTTCATAAAGATACAGAGGAAAGTCTCTTTGAATTACAAAAAAGTTTTCCCAGGCTTATTCTGCATTATGCAAAAAAGACTGATTATTTTTATTCCAAGAACTGATTATTTTTGTTGCTTGGCTACTACTCCCTATGTATGACAGCCTTGATATACATTTCAGAAAAATGTATCTTTTCATTTATTCTGTATTTACTTTTGAAATTCTACCTAAGCCATACACCAGTATGCTATTATTTAGCACTTGGGAATTTGCCAACGTAGATTAATTTTTAATGTTAATTTTATATGTATTTTTACTGCAACATATACATGCTATTTGTAGTTAAGCTAGAAAATAAGAAAAATTGCTTATAATTCTAGTACAGAGAAATAAACAGAAATAACTTCTTTTTGCACATTGTTGAATAACTCTTTATTCTTACATCTGCAGCTCTGAAGCATCTTGCATTTACTTATTTAAAAAATATTTATGGGCAACCTCCTTGGGTCCTCTCCCACTGTGGGAACTTTTCTGTCCTCTCAATAAATCCTGCTTTTAAATATATATATACATATATTGAATTGTGCATATCAGGCACTGTTCTATCACTGAGTATAAAGGAGTGAAAAATTCCTGCTCTTAAATGTTCTATACTTGGGACAGGCAGGCTATGAAAATAAAGAGATAAAATGTATTGTTGAAAGTTGTGATACAAAGAAAAATAAAGCAAAGAAGGAACATCAAGAGTGCTAATGAGTTGGGAGGCCTGCAAGTTGCTGTAAGAGTGAGAGAAGACCTCACTGAGCAGGTGACAGGAGGGAGCCAGAGCTGTTATCATCAGGGGCAAAACAAGTGCCATGTGATAATAAGTCTATTACACACTTAACAGGGTGGTCAGATTAACTGGAGATTAAAGAGCAAGAATGGTGAGAATGAAGTTAGAGATGTAACAGGTGGCTGGATTCTTATAAAGCATTTTACACACTTTGACTTTGACGTCTATGTTGGGAGCCATTGGAGAGTTATTAGCTGACATATATTTCCAAAATCACTCTGGCTACTTTTGGAAAATAAACTCAAAGAGAACAAGAGCAAACACAAGACAACAGTTAAGAGGCTTTTGCAATTATCTAGACATGTCGGTAATGGCAAAGCTCTTAAACATTTATTGGTTAAGGTTTTTAATTTTTAAAAAATTTATTGAAGTTAAAAATCCTTATTTTAAATATCAACTAGATCTTAAGTCTTAGAATGAATAAGTAGCAGCTTTGTTGACTCGTTCTTGTGCTCATTGTACACAGGCAGCAACTTTCAAAGTCTTTAGATTGCCCATCTCCCCTCCGTATTTTATACCTTATTTCTAAATAACACAATTTTCATGCAAACACTTTCCTTTTGGGTTTTCAAAACTATCTTTTGGCATTCTGTCATGGAAAATACAGATTAGACCTTCTTGTCTCCCCTCTCTACAGACCGACACAATTATACATAGGCCCACAAACCTACTTCCATTAGCTTATTCTATTAATACAGTCAGATTTGACTAGACCAATGTTCAGCATTTAGGTTACAGTAAGTCACCTGTATACAAATGAGTTCCATATGGAGAGTGTGTTTCTAAGTCCAATTTGTTCGTTAAGTTCAACAAAGTTAGCCTACGTACCCAACTAACACAATTGTCTACACCAGCTATACCACCACTACTTTTACTCTTGCTTCCAGACAGCCTGAGCTTGAAATGAAGATATTGTCCTACTGTATATAGTACTGTACAGTAAAGTACACCAGTAGAGGATGCAGACACATGAACTAGCTTATGTGATTGCACATGTACATTCATATCTTTGAAAATTTGCAACTTGAAAATTCATATATAGGGGACTTCTGTATTGTGATTCTGTAATAATTGTTTTCTTCTCAGCCATATAATGTACTACAATTTGATTTCATTACATTTCTTAAATACTTTTTTTGACTTCCCACGGTTAGTAATTTTCTAATATATTTATATATGAGGGGTATCCAAAGAAAATGGAGTTAATTTATTTTTTAAAAAGTGAATTCATTTCTATATGTTTAAATTTCATTCACTTTCAAAGTATTCTTTGTTTGATGCAATATACCTGCTGAGACACTTGTTTTCTCTGTTCTAAAGAGTTTTTGAACTTGTCAATTTTGATGCCTTTTAGTGCTTCTGACATGTTGCTGTTTCACCTCTTCTGCACTGGCAAAACGTTTCCCTTTGAGGACTTTTTTCATCCTGTGGTAACACAAAAAAAGTTACTCAGGATGAAACTGTCTGAATGGGGAGTGGGGGATGAGGATCATGTTGTTTTTTTGCAAAATAACTGCTGAACACTCAGCACAGTGTGGGTAAATATGCTGTCATGGTGGAAGAACCAGTCACCTGTTTGCCACAGTTGAGGACATTTCTTCCGCAAATCATGATACAGCCTTCTCAAAACTCCCAGCTAGAAGCTTTGGTTTAACATTTAACATTTGATATGGAGGAAAAAATTTCAAGTGTACAAAAAAAGAACCAAGAGTCTGCCCTTCAAAAGAAAATTCTGGTATTTTTTGGGTTCCCCATATTTAATTTTTTTAACTTGTTTTTTATTCCCAAATCTATGTAAAAGGTTAGAACTCTTATTTATTTGATTTATTACATCATTCCCCTAATTCCTGAGTCTTCCTAGGCTTACTATAATACTATTTTACATGTATTCATATTATACTCTGCTATGTTAGTAATTGTTCACTTGTCTATGTTCATTTTCTTATCTCCAGTATTTTCTGTCATAATAAATTTTAATATTTTCATTTTTTAAGTGTCTCCATTGTTATTAGTGGAGTCTGAGGAAGAAGGTAGAGTGAGGGCAGATAATCAGTCAAATATATTTTAATGGTCATAATTTCACTTAATTATATGAATAGTTTTCTGTATCAGCATTTACCTAAGTATGTTACATTCAGATTGCATTTAGTAGTTTATTGTTATAAGTACGACCAGAATAAACATTTTAGAAAACATGCTCCACGTCCATACACACACACAAGAACATGTGCATTCACAACTAGTTTAACGTATTTGAAAATGACTTTTGGAGTTAATTTTATCTATCAGGTTGACTGGGTTAAAGGATGTCCAGATAGCTGGTAAAACTCTACTTCCAGGTGTGTCTGTGAGTGTATTTCTGGAGGTGATCAACATTTGAATCAGTAGACTGGTAGAGAAGATCCACTCTCATCAAAATGATCAGGAATGAATTATCCAATCAGTGAGGGCCCACATAGAATTAAAAAAAGAAAAAAAGGATTCATTTTCTTTATCTCACTGTGCTGAGACATCCATAATTTTCCTGACCTTGGATATTTGAGCTCCTGGTTCTCTCACCTTCAGTCTCAGACTGAATTATACCACTAGTATTTCTGGTTCCCTAGCTTGCAGATGGCAGATTGTAGAGAACATTTTAGCTTCTATAATCATGTGAACCAATTCCTATAATAAATCTTCTCATACATATCTACATATATCCTATTGGTTATGTTTTTCTAGAAACCTGACTAATACAACTGCTAAATGAGATCTCATAAAATTTAGTTAAAAACTGAGTTAAACATGCAACATTATATAATTATGTATGATTATCATTTTACATAAATATTAAGGAAATATTGTTTTATATCACGAACACAATTTTTTCCAGCTTTATTGAATTATTTTTGAATATATACAATAAAAATTGTATACATTTCAGATATAAGACATGACATATTGGTATATGTTGGGAGCCGGCCATGGAGGCCCACTGAGCGTTAGGGATCAGGAAAGGCCGTTGACCCCGAGACCACTAGTATGTGTTTGGGAGCTGTTGACCCCATTTTTTTCTTCTTTTTTTATTTGGCACAAGTAACCACGAAAGGCTCTTGTTAGCTCTAACAGAGGACTCTGAAACTGGAATGAACACAGCTAACTTGGGAGTCTATTGTTTCCATTTTTCACGATTTATGTTTTTTGTTTTTAAATAATTTAAGTTTAACTTTGAGTCACATTGAGGAGTCTTAGTGTAAGTCACAGGTTTTTTTGATGTGATTTTAGAAATTTATAGATATAGGTTTTAGAATATAGTTTATATAGATTAAGAAAATTTTAGCAATCATTTTATTATAGAAGTGTGGTTAGTTTAGTTTGATTTAGGGGGGGCCAGTTGGTGCTAGGAGAGTATAACCATAGCAGCAACTGTTTTATAGAAACTAGTTTGAATTAGCATAGAATAGTAAAAGGTAATATATCATTATGTTGATTTGGGGTATAAGCATTGAATGATGTTATGTAGCTATAAACAATTAAGGATACATAAAAACTGGAAAAGAACTTTATGGTTTTTTTTCATGTTTAAAAAATACATCTGTTTGGGGGGGAGTGTCTTGTGTATACCTGGACCTGTTTATATGAAAAGCACATGTTACCTTTTGTATAACCATAGCAGCAGGAGTTTTTGTGATAATAATTTTATAGAGTTTGGGGATAAAAGCCCTGGGATTACACCCACTAAACAGCTTTTGGTCACTTAAACAGGAGTCTAGTCTCTTTTCTTTCCCCCTTTTTTCCTCTTTATATCTATCCCTCCAGTTTAAATAACCTACGCTGCCACACCTACCAAGGGACCCCCGATCTCCGCAGGGGCAGGACCCCCGCAACTGATACCCAAAGAGGGGCCCTGGAAAGGTAAGCTTTTTCTCATTTCAGGACAGCTAAGATCTTACCTAGGGTGCTACAGACCCCTCTGTAGAGACAAGCAGAGTGAGAATGGGTAAGTATAGTTTTTGTGACATCAGAGCCGTAATATAATCATGGGCCAAAAAAATCTAGAAACAGAAAATGTTCATCAAGATCTTAATAAATACCTTGTCTAAACGTAAAACTAAGGTCTCTTCTAGTGACTTAGCTTGTTTACTACAAGTTATCCTCACAAGATAAGGCTGAATTGGAGAATAAAATGATAAAATATCATGAGCAGAAATATCCTAATAATGTTACTGCACCTCTTTCTAAGGTTTTTCTTTTAAAGGTTAAAAATACTGACACTTTTCCTTCTCTTATAAAAATACAGAGAGCTTGAGCAGTAATAATCAAAAATATATAAGTAATATAAATAAGTAATACAAACAATATGTATATAAACAATATAAACAATATATAAGTAATATAAATAATATAAGTAAATATAAGTAAAAATATATAATGAGCAAAAAAAAATCTCATTACAGTTTTACTATAACTGTGGTCAAGTCAGACACATTAACAGAAACTGTCCAGCTAAACAAGTTATGGCTAGTTTACAAGACACATCATCACCACCCACTGGGACTACTCAACCAAAAACACTGTGTCATAAATGTCAAAAAGGCTATCATTGAGAAAAGAGTGTTGGTCTAAATTTCACAAAAATGACACTCCTTTAATTCAACAAGTTATCTGGCCCAGTAAAACTTCTAGAGGGGCCAGCCCCAGCCCCAGATAACAATAGGGGCAGGTTTCACCATGAACCCATTCATTCCTTTTGCTCCATCACAGAGTTCATCTGAGCCACCCCAGGGAGCACAGGACTAGACTTGTGTTCCTCCACCACAACAATATTAATTCCAGATGTCCCAGTAACCCCAATTTCTATAGGAGTAAAGGGCCCTTTCCTGGAAGGAATAGTGGGTGTAATATTAAGCAGAAGTTTCTTGTCCTTACAAGGAATTTCCATTATTCCTGGAGTGGTGGATTCGGATTACACAGGGGAAATCCAGGTGCTTGTTGCTCACCCTAACAAAACTGTGCTGTTTAACAAAGGTCAGAGAATAGCCCAGTTGCCACTCCTGCCTTATCATAAAGCAGGTAAAACTTTAACTGTCCTGCCTAGAGGTGAATCTGGACTTGGTTCTAGCAATGTTGCTTTTTGAGTTCAGGAGGTTACTAATTCCAAATCTCTAAAAAAATTTATATATACAAGGAGTTAAAATTAAAGGCTTGTTAGTCACTAGAGCCAATGTTTCCTACATTGCTGGGAAGGATTGACCTGCTTCCTGGCCAACTCAACTTATAGGCATTGGTCGAACACCCTCAGCAGCCAAAAGCTCTAAAATTTTAAATTGGACAGACAATGAGACTTCAAAATCTTTCTGCCCATACGTCATTCCATCTGTCCCCTTTACATTATGGGGAAGAGACATTCTTTCTCAAATGGGCATGCTTTTATACAGCCCTAATAAGAAAATTTCAACACAAATGCTACAAATGGGCTATAATCCCTTTAAGGGGTTTGGTAAAACAGACAGAGAATGAAAAACCTGTCCAAGTTAATGAAAAGACAGACCAAGCTGACATTGGCTATTCAAATTTATCCTAAGGGCCATTGTTCCCAAGACTGCCAATCCTATTACCTGGAGAGCCAACAAACTGGTTTGGGCGAAACAATGGCCCATGCCCTCAAAAAAGCTTAAGACAACCAAAAAACTAGTTCAACAACAAGTAGAGGCTTGTTATTAAAAAAACAGACAAACAAACAAAAACCTGGCAAATGAAAACTTTTACAGAATTTAAGAGCTATTAACGCTACCATGAAAACTATGGGAGCGTTACAGCCTGGATTACCATCTCCAGCTACTATACCTGCTAACTTTAATATTATAGTCATTAATTTAAAGGATTGCTTCTTTACCATACCTTTAAGCCCTAAGGATTACAAGAACTTTACATTCAGTTTGCTTTTAGAAAATGTAAAGCAACCATTTAAATAATTTTCAAAAATTGCTGGGGGATATTATTTGGATTAAACCTTATTTACATATTACCACAGCGGACTTAAAACCTTTGTTCAATATTTTACAAGGGGATTCTTCTCCCAAATCTAAGAGAATTCTAACATCAGAGGCCAAGAAAGCCCTGTCCTTTGTGGAAAAGATTATTGAGTCTCAAAAGGTTAAAAGAATAGATTACCACCTGCCTTGGGACTTAATTATTCTGACCACTCTCCATACTCCCACAGGATGTCTATGGCAAGAAAGACCAATGAAATTGCTCCATCTACTGGTGTCATCTAAAAAAATATTGGCTTATTATCCTTATCTAATAGCCTTATTAATAACCAAAGGAGGTATAAAAGTGTTAAAGTATTTGGACATGATATACACAATATAATTGTTCCTTATGATAAGTTTCAATTTCAAACCTTGTTTCAAACTAGTAACGATTGGCAAGTAGTTTTAATTGAGTATAAGAGACAAGTTTTGTTTCATTTACCTAAAAGTCCATTGTTACAATTTGTAAAACAAAACCCTATAGTCTTTCCTCACAATTGCTCCTCAACTCCCCTCAAGGAGACAGCCTTGGTTTTTACTGACAGTTCTTCTAATGGGAAAGCCATAACAATCATTGATAATAAGTCTCATATGCTAAAACTTCAAAAACTTCAACACAAAAAATAGAATTAAGGACAGTTTTATATACTTTCACAGCCCTAAAAGACTTTAATTTTAATTTATATACTGATTCTTGCTATATTAAAGGACTGTTTCCTCATATTAAAACAACTACTATTAAGTAGGTAAAACTTTACTTCAAAAAGAACTGGAGATGCCTACAAAGACATGGTACAACATTTATTCTTTTGTTTTTCACAGCTAAGTATACCAAAACAACTAAAAACTGATAATGGTCCTACATATACATCTAAATCCTTTCTACAGTTCTGTTCCCAATTTAATATTTTTCATTCCACAGGAATTCCTTATAATCCACAAGGTCAAACCATAGTCAAAAGAGATCACCTAAATTTTAAAAAATCAAATAAATAAAATAATAGAGGGGGGGTTTAAGTATAGCTCTCCTCACCATATTTTAAATCATGCTTTATTTGTTATAAAGCATTTAAATTTAAATTTTGGGCAACTCAGCTATGACTAGACACTGGAACCCAGAAGGAAATGTTAAACCTATGGTAAAATGGAAGGTTCTCCTTACAGGCCAATGGAGAGGGCCTAACATATTGCTAACCAGTGGGAGAGGATATGCTTGTATATTCCTGCAGGACAAATCTACTCCTATTTGGATTCCTGATTGATCTATTTGACATGCCTCTATTGATCCGGCGACCGAGATGAGTGACATGGATACTGCCAATTCAGAGAAACAACAGATGAGAAGGCATGGCTACTGATTAGTGGGAGGAGGAGCTTGCTTCACTGCCCCAGGAACACCTACCACCAGATGAATCTACAATTCAACATCAACCAGAGGAAGGGGAAATGTTGAATCATCAAATGAGAAATCTTTCCCTTCGAGATGAAACATCCCTCCTCCCAGAGTGCCGCGGATGAGACAACAAGTGGCCAGGTGCAATGTTCTCAGCATTCGCCACTCACAACTACCAATGTGAAAATAGATAGAAAATCTGACTGAAAAAGCAGGAGACATGGTAACATCTCAACATGCTATTAGCCCGGTAATCTTGTTTCTAGCCATGGTTGCCTTGGTTATGACTCAAACTAATCCGGCTCATGCTTTGACAGCTGCTAATAAAACCTATTGGGCCTACATGCCTAATCCTCCAACATTTCAGCAGGTTACTTGGGATAATGAGGTCATTAATGTTTTTATTGATTCCCCCCAGTTTATGGGAGGACCTGCTTTACTTTATACTCAAGCAAAACATGTTATTAATAATAATTTTTCTTATGAAGGACATTCTTGTTCACCTCCTATTTGTTTTTCTGACAATCCAGCTTTCAATAATTATAGAGCCTCCTGATTAATGTCTATTTTAAAGTTTTTAATCACTGATAGTCCATCCCAGAGCAATAACAGAGAAAATTTATAGATTAAAATGCTGATGCCTGGAGGAGTCGATCCCAGTTTAGCCACAAAAACTTCACCACCATCTAGTATACCCATCTGCTCTCTAATAACACCGAGAAGGACTGGTTGCTCATCCAGCAAGGCACTGGGTATCCAAAGTGGAGAGAGTGCATTTATGGATCTAAAGTGGACTATTCCATACCTGGTGAAAAACTATAACAACTACTATCAAAAATAAACAAATTGTTATTTCATACCTATAAAATAAGAGCTTGTTTACAATCTCTATATGGTTTTCTTATATGGAATAAATATCACTCTGTAAAAATTAATCACCACAATGATGTGTATTCAATATCTTGTCAAAATTATATTCTCACAAATTGTTTAATGCCTTTTATGATGGTTTTATAATCTTAAAACAACCTCCTTATTTAATGGTTCCAGTACAACTGTCATCTCATTGATATGATGAATATGGTCAACAAACATTGTATAAGGTTAACTCTGTTTTGGAGAGAAGACAAAAAAAATCTCTAGTTGCTTTTGTTTGGGGAATTACAGCCTTAATAGCTATCGCTACTTCAGTAACAGTTTCAGCTGTGGCTCTATCTCAGGGAGTTCACACATCTACCTTCACTGATCAGTTATCTAAAAATGTTTTTATAGCTTTAGCTACCCAAGAGATTATTGATCACAAGCTAGAAAACAAAGTTAATTCTTTGAAAAAAGCAGTTCTAGCTATAGGACAAAAACTTGTGACTTTAAAAATTAGGTTGACTCTTCAATGTTACTCTAAGTTTAAATGGATTTACCTCACTCCTTTAGAGGTTAATACATCTGTCTACACATAAGACAAAATTAAAAATCATATTCTTGGAATTTGGAATAATTCAGATTGAGCATAGGCCTTACTAAATTGCATCAGGAAATTCAAGACATGATGGTTGCTGAGAAACAATTCCGGTCTACCAAATTGACCCGTTCTATAGTTAGTAATTTTTCTTCATTCATTAATCAAAAATTGTTAATGTTTATTTTCATTAACACAGGAATTTGTGAAACAGTGATTCTTTTGTTGCTGTGTCTACTTCCTATCATCTTCAGAGCATTAAAAAAGAGTATATCTCAGCTCAATAAAGAGTTTCATGGTTTCATGCTAAAAAATAAAAAAGGGGGAGATGTTGGGAGCCAGCCATGGAGGCCCACTGAGTGTTAAGGATCAGGAAGGGCCATTGACCCCAAGACCACTAGGATGTGTTTGGGAACTGTTGACCCCATTCCCTCCCTCCTTTTCCATTTGGCACAAGCAACCTTGTAAAGGATCCTTCTGGCTCTAACAGAGGACTCTGAAACCAGAGCTAACTTTGGAGTCTATTGTTTCCATTTTCCATGGTTTATGCTTTTTGCTTTTAAACAATTTAAGTTTAACTTTAAGTCACATTGAGGAGACTTAGTGCAAGTCACAGGTTCTCTTGATGTGATTTTATAAATATATAGATATAGGTTTTAGAATATAGTTTATATAGATTAAGAAAATTTTAGCAATCGTTTTATTATAGAAGTGTGGTTAGTTCAGTTTGATTCAGGGGGGCCAGTGAAGTTTGTATTAGGCCAGTTGTTGCTAGGAGAGCATAAACATAACAGCAACTGTTTCATAGAAACTAGTTTGAATTAGCATAGAATAGTAAAAGGTAATATATCACTATGTTGGTTTTGGGTATAAGCATTGAACGATGTTATGTAGCTATAAACAATTAAGGGTACATAAAAACTGGATAAGAGCTTCATGTTTTTCTTCATGTTTAAAAAATACATCTGCTTGAGAGTGGGGGTGTCCTGTGCACACCTGGACCTGTTCATGTGTACAATAACTTTACAGAGTTTGGGGATAAAAGTCCTGGGATTACACCCATTAAGCAGCTTCTGGTCACTTAAACAGGAATCCAGTCTCTTTCTTTTACCCCCTTTCTTTCTCTTTATATCTATCCCTCCAGTTTAAATCGCCAATGCCGCCACAACTACCAAGGGACCCCCGATCTCTGCAGAGGCAGGACTCCCACAGGTATATACATACATTGTGAAATAACGATCACAATGAAGCCAATTAACATATCCATTGGCTCACACATTTGCTATTTTCCTTTTTTTGGTAGTTGATACATAAGATCAACCCTCTGAGCAAATTTCTAGTATACTACACATTATTAGCTATAGTCACTCTGCTGTATATTAGATCTTCAGAACTTTTTCAACTTCTAACAGAAATGTAAGCCCTTTGACTAACATGTCCCCATTACCTCCACCCCCAAACACCTAGTAACCATCCTTCTACTCTGTATGAATTCAATTATTTTAGAGTCCAAATATACATGAGAGTATGGAGTACTGTGTCTGTTTTATTTTACTGAGCATAATGACCTCCAGGCTCATTTATGTTGTTGCAAATGGTAGAATTTTTTTAAAAGATGTCTAATACTTCATTTTATATCTATGCATACTGCTGTTAAATTAGATTTTATATATATTTTTCTTAATTTTCTCATTTTCTTTATTCATTTGTCAATAGGCACATAGATTGTTTCCATATTTTAGCTATTGTAAATAATGCTGCAGTGAAGATAGGGAGTATAGATAGCTCTTTGATATACTGATCTAATTGTCCTTGGATATATACCCAAAGTAGAGTTGCTGAATCATATGGTAATTATATTTTTAATTTTTTGAGGACTCTTCATACTATCTTCCATAATGCCTATATCAATTTACATTTCTACCAGCACTGTATAAAGTTTCCTTTTTGTTCACGTTCTTGTCAACACTAGTTGTTATTATTACTATTATTACTATTATTACTATTATTATTACTATTATTTTGGTCTTTTTTATGATAGCTGTCCTAACAGGTGTGAAGTGATATTTCCTCATAGTTTGGTTTACATTTCCCCAATAATAAATAATATTATATAGTCTTTCATGTACTTGTTGGCCATTGTATGTCTTCTTTTGAGAAATGTAATCAGGTTTTTAGACCAATTTTCAATGGGGTTATCTAGTTTTCATGGTACTGAGTTATTGGAGTCTCTTATGATGTATTTTGGTTATTAACTTCTTATCTTAAATTAACACAGTTTTTTAAAATTATTGGGAATTATATCAAGTTTTGGAAGACATCATTATTTAAGATTTTAGTTCAATATTTAGGTACCTTAAAGAATGCTAGAATGAAAGTTCTTCTTGTAAATATATTAGCAAGTGTGCTCAGTTATTGTCTTATGACAAATTTATAGAAATGAGATTGCTGGAATGCAAAGTAAGTACATTTTAATTATCAATATATGGAGCTAAATTGCCCTTCGGGAAGATTGTATCAATTTATGGACCCAGCAATACCATTAACACTTAATAGCATTTATTGTTGAGAGAAAGTAGGCCAAATAGAATTTAGCAATTGATCTCTTTTTATGTAATATTTGATTTTAATTCTTTGTATACTATAAATCATCTTAACTTCCTAGAATATTATAATATTCTAGACTATGCACATGGAAAGTAAATAATCTTCATAATGCAAAACAGAAGTGATAAATTTATAACTAAAATATTCCTGAATAAAGTTACACACTACTTGAAACTAATTATAGAAGGATATACATGATGACTATGACAGTTAGTGATTTCATAGGGTTTGTAATGATCGAAACCAGCTTTATTCTACATTTGGTTAGAATGTACTTTCTGTTTTTTCTTTTTTAACTTTTAAATTTTTTTATTTTAAAATTGTGGGGTACAATTCAAGGTTAGGTAGAACATACTTTCTATTTGAAAAAAACTATTAATATAATTTGGAAGAAAATTTTTTTTACTTGTTACAAAAGTTATATCATTATAGGCTACATAAATATGATGAATATACCCATAATTAGTTTGTATGTGATTAAAACACTGGTTTATTAGTATTATTTTTTAAAATTTGAATGACTCTTCCCAGATAATGTGAATGCATTTCATTTTTAGCCTTTTGTTTACCTTTTTTGTGATTTGGTTACAGGAGAATGGCAAACTGAACTTTAATTATTTTCAAGTCTATTGTGAATTTTATTATATTTGCAGACCAGTATGATTTTACACTACTTTTAAATTGAAAAGTAAATTTTTTCTGAATAAATTATGGTCAAAATATGACAAGAAAATATAAGGCTCTCATAAATGTACTGTGATAAATCATGTTTCAACCATGAACAAGAAAAACAGTGTCATCCTCTCCTTTTAGTAGTAAAGTACAGCACTTATTTTATGAGAAAAGCAATTACCTCTGTGACATAAAAGGCCCTTTTTAATATTATTTCAAATCATTCTCTAGTTTTTTTCCAACTGTGTTCCATTTGGAGCATTTTATTCATTCAAGCTCTGAAATGGAACTTACTTTAGATGGCATGTAACGCACATTTTGTTTTATATTGTCCTTGAGAATTTTTTTCCTATATAATATGCAAAGGCATAGTCATAGAGGTGTCAATGGATCTCTGGTCCTACTAACATCTATATGAACTTTCAATTAACTTTTCTTCTTTGCTTTATTTTCTTGCCCAGAAAAGAATATTATCTGTCCTACATACATTTGTATATGAGATATTGTTTTTACTTTATTTTTAGTATCAAAATTAGTCATTGTTTGAATTTCTAGAGTTATTATTTCAATTTGGCAATTTATACTCTGGAAAAAAATTCAGAATAAGTAAAAGGTCATTGTTACTACATAACCAGTTGAGTTTCAGCTCCCTAGCTTAGTGACTTCAAAAGCAGACAGTTTTTAAAGTTTTGTTTTGTGAGCATAGTGCAAGCATTTCTATCATAAACCAACCATGCCTAACCTTTGTCCAGTTTTCAACACATTTCAAAAATGTTTCACAAGCTGATACTCAGACTATGCACCATACAAATTACCAAAATGGACTCTTTGGCAGGTCAGGTCTTGTTCATGAACATCTAATCGCCTGAGTTAGCCTTGCCTAAGAACATTACATAGACCTATTAACTTCTTATTTATTTGACTTGAAATACCAATAGCAACAAAAATATGTAAGATTCAGATAATGCAATACAACAAGGATATGAGAGGCTATAACCCTCAACCTTGGCCTAGATAAACTCTTTATAGCAATTTTGCCTCAGTTTTTTTTTTTTTAACGTAGATATCACTGGTAAATTGGTTAATAAAATGTCATCAATTTAAGAAAGAAGGTTCATCATTGTACAAGACAATCTGAAATTCTAAGATTTTATAGCTCACATATAAAAGAAATTTGATGGCACTTTCCTTATGTTTTTATAAGGAAAATCCTGATTTTCTTGACATTACTAATCATGTGATGAGTAATAAAGCTGAATTTTTTTCCTAAACTACTAATCACTTCTTATAGCCAATCTTGCTAGGGGAAAAGCTTAATATTGTTTTATTAAAAAAAAATAGTACCAGAAAATTGCTGTCAGATAAAGGTATGATCAAAGATAAAGCAGCTAAGGGTTGTAGAAGAGAATGTTAATATTAAAGTGTATAAAGCCTTTAATAAAAGTAAATGATAATTAATTGCTCTGTATTTTATAATTTTTCAGGATTAAGATGACTTTTACTTTTTAAAAATTTTTAAAGATTTTACTTTAAAAAAATGTTTTTACTTTTAAAAAAATGACAAAATATTTTTGAGTTGCGATCTCACCCTGTTGCCCAGGCTGAAGTGCAGTGGTATGATCATGACTCACTGCAGTCTCAACTCCCTGGGCTCAGACTATCCTTTTGCCTCAGCCTCCTGAGCAATTAAAACTACAGGTGAGTGCTACCATGTCTAGTTTATTTATTTTATTTTATTTTTTTGTAGAGATGAGGTCTCACAATGGTGCCTAGGCTGGTCTCGAACTCCTAGGCTCAAGCAGTTCGCCTGTCTAGGCCTCCCAAAGTGTAGGGATTACAAGCATAAACCACCATGCTTAAATTATTTTGTTTTTTCTTAAAGATCACTCATCTAGTTTGATAATCTTCAGATGTCACAAAACTGGATTAATTTTTCCTCTTGCTCTTCACCCTGATCTCAAGTTTGTAAAATGTATTAGATTTATGCTCATTTCCATGCCTTCATTCAATGAGCACTCAACACCTGACCATTTTTTTTTTACAAATTTATTCACTGAAGTAAAACTAATATATAAGGGACTAAATCTACCATCATTTTTGGTAAGTTTTCTATGATCATTTAATTGCAATTTGCCCTTTTTTTCTCTGTGTTTTATAGCACTGTTTGTAATTTTGTAATATAATTTATTGCAATCTGCCAACTAACAGAGCTATTTCTGTGATTTTCCAACTTTTTACAGTTGAAACTGTAAGTTTTTAGATTGGAGGGCATCTATGTTACTAGTTTTTGTATCATTCTCATTACCTAACACAGTAGACGCAGTAATATATGTGGAATTAAATTACTGCAACGTGAATGTCTTGATTTAATTTGAAACCTGATTATCATGAAGGAAATATTGAAAAAATATCCCAAGATAATAAGTTTCTTGAAGAGGAAAGTAATAATTGAGAAAGGAATATTCATGAATTCTTGTCACATATGTCAGAGAGATAACCTTCTTTGATGGTCAAAATTGAGCTCAAATTTTTTCTCTCCTTTTGAAGCTCTTCCTGACATTTTATAGCCAGAGTTAAACTTATGTCATGGCATACTGAATATTTCTCTAGCAATCTGATTTCCTACTAGACTAGAAATTCTTGAGATCATGGGTAGTGATTTTTCTCTTTATCATTGGTACGGTATGGGACTTTTTATATTATGGCGTACTTGTTAAAAATTATTAGGAAGCAGGAGGGGATGAAAGAAAGAAGGGAAGGAGGAAAGAAGAAGATGGAGGAGGAGAAAGATGAGGAGGAATAGGAGGAGGAGGAGGAGGAGGGAGAAAAAGAAAGAAAGAGAGAGAAAAATTAATAATCGGATTTAACCTCATATTTATTTGATTTCAAAGCCATGGTTTCTTTTTGGTTTATGATGTCTTTCATCATGGGGCCAAGAACCAGCTGCAGAGAAAACCCAATTCTGACAACAATCAAGACTTTTTAAAAAAATGAGTGTAAGCACTCTTGAAGACTATGAATCATTTCCTTTTTCCATGTAAATTAGCCAGCAATCAAGCATAAATGGGCTTAATAAAAGATGTGTAAAAAAGATGCTTTAAAAATCCAAAAAAGCTGCTCTTACCACATTCCTTTATCTATATATATATTTCTCAAACTGTTTTATTTTAAAACTGAGAATACTTCTCTTTAGCCAGTGATATACCCTAGGGAAACACAACTATCTACTCACAAATGCACTGGAACTCCTTTTCTGTTATACCATTTGTATGACCTTTTCTATTTATTTTATTTTAAAATTTTATTAAAATTATAAAATTAACAACATACTAAGGAATGAAAAGAAAATGAAACCAGCCCAAATAGTTCAACAAAAAGAACCCTCATTTAAGATCTTGATACTCTGATTAGCCTAACATGCTGGCAGTACGGAGAGAGGGCAACAGAATCATGATGTATACAATTCGTATTTTTATATACCGATGGCATATTATAATATATTATAAATAAATGGTAATATAAAAATCAAGAATGATTGCCTTAATTTGCTTGGACTGTAATGATAAAACACCATAGACTTGAGGGTTGTAACAATAGTTATTTATTTCTTACAGAAGTTATGGAGGAAGGGAAGTCCAAGATCAAGTTGCTGGCACATTCAGTTTCTGGCGAGGCTTCCTGGCTTTCAAATTTCTGCCTTCTCACTATGTGGCAGAAAGACAGAGAGTTCTGTTCTCTCTTTCTCTTCTTACAAGGATACTAATCCCATCATGAGAATCTACCCTTATGACTTCATTTAAATTAAATTACCTCCCAAGGGCATATCACCAATTACCACTGCATTAGGAGGTAGGACTTGAACATGGGACACAAACATTCATTCACCACAATAGTCTTTACGTTTTGGCTTGAGCAGTTTAGTTTCGGAGGGTTGTTCCGTTTTAGAGAGAGGAACAGGTTTGAGGACATATTCAGAATTGTCTTTTCATAGACAAGTATCCTAGATTTGAGGTACCTACTATATATTCAAATCTACATTTCAAGAGACAGTTAGATGTGTGAGTTAACACTCAAAGGTAAAAGAATCAAAGCAGTCATTTAAAATATTTGGGAACTGATATAAAATAATATCTGGGTATTTGAAGTTGTTCAAGTTTTAGAATTTGGTTTCTTATAAAATTGGGGAAGACTAATTCTTATTCAGCTGGTTTTTGTTTTTTTGTGACATGTATTTTTCATTTGACAGTGATTTTTATTTTATAATTCTGAAAATTAGAAAAAAATAACATGGTTATTTTTGAATGCTAATGCTTCCATTCTGGCTTTTCTGAAAAATTATAGTTTAGATATTGACCAAAAAAGTGTATATATTCAAAATATTCATATGCAGTTTATTTTATTTTTCCTCCTGGTTTCTGAAAGCACATTCTACATTTGTGGAATAATTAGCTTTTAGGAGGTTATGTATTATTTCATGTGATCAAAACGTGTCACATTAAATTGTACTGAGTCATTTTGTTTGATATTCTATAGTTCTTTTAATCTACAAGTAATAATTGGTCAATTGTTATGGACTAAACAGATGTCTTAGAGAATTAGAAAATAAATACTCATAATTATACTAGCTATCCTCCTAGTTCACTAAAGAGACTTAATAGATGATAGATAGATAGATGATGATAGATAGACAGATAGATATAGATAGATAGGTGATAGATATTTGTCATTCCCAAAGAAATAAATTTTGAAGGAGAATACAGTTAAATTCTGTAAGAGTTCTGAAGAGGAAGTCTAGTTTTGAATAAACAGCCTTTCTTTGAGAGCATAATGCAGTTATGCAGTTCAAGAAGGGCATCAGATCTAACATTTTAATAGCAAAATGCAGATTGCACATTATATGGTTGACTAAACCTTATCACTGTTGGAATTTACCATACTTCATAGCGACCATTACTGCAGATTGTTGAGTTATTTGTATAAAAAGTTTTTCCCCCTTTTTATCTCTTGACTGTTCCTAATCTGGGATTATTTGATGATGTCATAGCCCAGTGTTTGTGATATCTGAATTGATTACTGAGGAAAAAAAGAAACCATGGTAAGAGCATGCATATAAAACTGAGGGAACAGCCTGCTGATTATACCGAAGAGCATTTCTATTTACATGCAAATATCTTTGTAATCAGCAGAGATAGGAAGGAAAATGTTCGAGAAACTAAAGTATTTTGGTTTATAAGTATTTCAACTTTCCCTAAGCCCCTACCTCAAAAAAATATTTTCTTATATAAGTGAAAAAGTTTAACTCATTTAACAGAATTGTGGACAAATTTTATTTGAGACATAGAATATTATTGGGTCTTATCTTTTCTCATTTCTTTCTCAGTTTAGTTCTTGAAACTTGGAGTTGTCTTTAGTTAGATATTCTCTGGTCAACACTGTAGTCTCAAAGCTTTTTATAAATGAATGCTTAAAGCCTTACTTTTGTTCCCTTTTTTTTTCTTTTCTGTCGGAGTCTCACTCTGTCGCCCAGGTTGGAGTGCAGTGGCATGGTCACAGCCATCTCAGTGTTGACCTGCTGGGCTCTGGCAATCTTTCCACCTCAGTCTTCCAAGTAGCCAGAACTACAGGTGCGCCACCACTTCCGGCTAATTTTTAATTTTTTATTTATTGTAGAGACGAGGTCTTGCCAAGTTGCCCGGACTGGTCTCAAACCTGTGGGCTCAGGCAATTCACTCGCTTCAGCCTCCCAAAGTGCTGGGATTACAGGCTGAGCCACCGAGCCCAGTCACTTTTGTTCTTTTTAGAAGGAGAAAAATACTAACTGCAGAGGGTAGTCTCTGGTTTAGTTAAAACGATGTACATTTTACTACTTATCTGGTGCTTGGTGTATTAATTAAAGTACTCAAAGTTGATGGCCTTATTCATGCCATTTGTTTGTTTGTTTTTTGATAAGCCTGAAATTAGGTCCCAGTGCATATGGCCATAAGAAAGTCTCTGGGGAAATATTTTTCATGCACATGCTTATACAGGATGTAAAATGGAAAAGGTAGTAAGCTACAATGTTGCTCAATACTAGGACTATGAAATGGGAGGTTCATAAAAATATAGAAGGAAGAGATTTTTTACAACTAATGCTGTCCCAGAAAAAAATGTCAATTGATCATAATTCTAGTTTTAAGTTCAAAATCTGCAGAATAGGCTGGTGGCAGGGAAGAGTTACAATTCAAGTTTAAAGGAAGTCTGCTGGCAAGATTTTTTTCTGGTCAGTCTTTGTTTCATTGAGGTACTTCACTGATTGGATAAAGTCTCTTCACATTATGAAAAAGTAAGTGCTTTACTCAAAGTCCATTAATTTAAAGGTCAATCTCATCCTTCATAGGAACATCCAAGAAAATATTTGGGCACAGATGGTACAGCCAAGTTGATATAAAACTTAACCATTGTTACTTATACCTAGAATATATAAGTAACTCTTACAACTAAGAAATAAAAAGACAACAGAATTTGAAAAAGAGCAAAGGATTTGAATAGACATTCACCTAAAGATAACATCTGAATAAATAATATGTACATGAAATGATGCTCAGCATGATTAGTAACTATGAAAATGCAAATCAAAACCACAAGATGCCACTTAACACCTACTGGACTGTCAAAAACAAAAAGACAAACAATAACAAGTGTTGGTGAGAATATGGATAAATTGGAAGGTTCATACATTGTTGGTGGAAATGTAAAATGGTGCACCACTGTGAAAACAGTGAAATATGTTGAAATGTTAAACATAGAGTTACCAATGACCCAGTAATTATCTAATGATAAGAAATGAAAACATACGACCAAACAAAATTTTACATGCTAATGTTCATAGCAGAGTTATTCATAGTAGCCAAAAGTAAAAGAAGCACTAATGTCCATCAACCAATGAACAGAAAAACATAATGTAATATATCCACACAATGAAATAATATATGGCATAAAAGGGAATGAAGTACTGGCAAGTGCTGCAATATGAATGAAACTCTAAAAAAGAATAAGTGAAAGAAGCCAGTCACAAAAGGTCACATATCTTGATACTATGTATGTAAAATGTCCAGAACCTTATCAAAATGAAATGTTTTTGCACAACAAAAGAAACCAGCAAGAGGATAAAGAGAGACTCATGGAATGGAAAAAAAATATTTGCAAGGTATGCATCTGACAAAGGCCTAACATTCAGGATCTATAAGAAACTCAAATGAATTGAAGGGGGGATATTAAAAGTGGGCAAAGAAAGAGATACAAGCTTCCAATGAACACACATGAAAAAATATTCAGCCTCACTAAACATCAAAGAAATGCAAATCAAAACTACAATGAGATACCACCTACACCAAAAGGGATGGCTATCATTAAAAAGTCAAAAAATGACAGGTGTTTGTGCAGCTGCAGAGAAAAGGGAACACTTCTACACTGCTATACTGCTGGTGAGATTGTAAGCCAGTTTAACTTTTATGGAAAGCAGTGTGGTGAGTTCTTCAAGAACTAAAAACTGAGCTTCCATATGATCCAGAAATTCCACATCTGGGAATATATCCATAGCAACATAAGTCACTCTACCAAAAAGGTACCTGCATAGTATGTTTATTGCAATACTATTCACAATAGCAAAAACATAAAACAAACTCAGATGCCCATCAAAAGTTGGCTATATAAAGAAAATGGGTACATATACATGATGGTATATTATGCAGTTATAAAGAAGAAAATTATGACTTTAGCAGCAACATGGATACAGCTGAGGTCATCAAGCTAAGTGAACTATCACAGAAACAAATAACTGAATACTGCATGTTCTCACTCATAAGCAAGCCCTTATCACTGGTCATAAGAGCACAAGGGTGGGATCAGCAGTTGCTGGACACTGGTGGGGGAGGGGGGAGGAAGGAGGGAGACATGTGGAAACACACTGGGTAACTGGTCCACTGTTGGAGGAGAGAGAGATAGCTAGAAGCTTGAAATTCACCTGCATGCAACTTACTTATGTAGTAAATCTTCAAGTGTACTCCACGACTTTAAAATAATTTTTTTTAAAAACTAAAAAAAATTAATTAAGTATCCAGATTAAGCAAATGTATACAGACAGAAATAAAATTAGTAGTTGCAAGTTGTTGTTAAAGGGAAATGAGCAATGATAACTAATGGGTACAGAGTTTCTTTTTTTAAAAAATTATTTATTTGTCATAAAGATGTGGGGTACAATTCAGGGTTAGGCATATAAACATTGATCATGCAGTTACCCTTGTTGATGAGGTATGCCCCTCCCTCCCCTAGCAGTTTGCTTCAACTATCAGTCCTCCCCTCCCCTCCCCTGACAGTTTTCCACTACTGCCAATCACTTTCTTATAGCATTACAATTGTTCAAGGTCACCTAATGAGTGAGAACATATGGAACTCAGTTGTTTGTTTCTGTGATAAATCACTGAGTATGATCAACTCCAAATCCATTCAAGTTGCTACAAAGTTCATATATTTGTACTTCTTTATGGCTGCATAATATTCCATTGTGTATATATACCACATTTTTAAATCCAGTCCAGCTTCGATGGGCAACACAGGTGGTTTCATGTTTTTGCTATTGTGAATAGAGCTGCAACAAACATACGTGTGCAGGTATCTTTTTTGTAGAATAATTTGAGTTCCTCCGGGTATACTCCCAATAGGGGAATTGCTGGGTTATGTGGAAGGTCAATTTCTAGTTCTTTCAGAAATAACCACACTGTCTTCCAAAGAGGTTGTACTAGTCTGCATTCCCACCAGCAGTGTAGAAGTGTTCCTTTTTCTCCTCGTCCTTGCCAGAAACTGTTGTTGTGTGTTTTATTAATAATGGCCATTCTCACAGGGGTTAGGTGGTATCTCAGTGTGGTTTTGATTTGCATTTCTCTGATGATGAGTGAGGCTGAGAGTTTTTTCACGTGTCTGTTGACTGCCCGTATATCTTCTTTTGAGAAGTGTCTATTGCCCACTTTTTATTTTTTATTTTTTATTTATTTTTTGAGTTGGAGTCTCACTCTGTCGCCCAGACTAGAGTGCAGTGGCCATTCCCGGCCACCGCAGCCTTGACCAGCTGGGCTCCGGCGATCCTTCCGCTTCAGCCTTCCAAGTAGCTGGAACTACAGGTGCGTGGTACCACAACTGGCTAATTTTTTGATTTATTGTAGAGATGAGGTCTCACCAAGTTGCCCAGGTGGGTCTCGAACCCGCGGGCTCAGGCAATCCACTAACCTCAGCCTCCCAAGGGGTGGGATTACAGGCTGAACCGCTGACCCTGGCCTATTGCCCACTTTTTAAAGGGGCTACTTGTTTTTTTTCCTTTCGGCACATTTGAATTCCTTGTAGCTCCTAGATGATAGGCCTTTGTTGGATAAACAGTTGGCAAATATATTTTCCCATTCTGTGGGCTGTCTCCCTGCTCTCTTGATGGTTTCTTTTGCTTTGCAGAAGCTCATTAATTTGATGAGGTCCTACTTGTCTATTTTATTTCTTCTGGTATTGGCCTTTAGGGTTCTGAATAGGAACTGGTTCCCAGTTCCAATTTTCATAAGGGTGTCTCCTGTGCTTTCTAAGATTCTTATAGTTTGAGATTTTACATTCAGGTCTGTGATCAATTTGGAGTTAATTTTTGTGTATGGTGATAGGTAGTAGTCCTGTTTCAATCTTCTGCATATGGTCAGCCAGTTTTCTTATCACCATTTACTGAATAGGTTCTCCTGTCCCCAGTGGTTGTTGTTGGAGGCTTTGTCAAAGAAGAATTGGTTGAGAAATTGAGGCTTTGTTTCCGGAATCTCTATCCTATTCCATTGGTCTATATGCCAGTTCTTGTACCAATACCAGGCTGTTTTGGTTACTGTAGCCCAGAGTTTCTTTTTGCCTTGATAAGAATGTCCTAAAATTAGATTATGGGAATTATGAAATAATTTAGTAAATGTACTAAGAAAACACTGAATTTTACACTTTAAGCAGATGAATGTTGCTTTATGTGAATTATACCTCAATAAAAGTGTTAAGATAATATTAAGAAGCCATTTTCCTTTTTCATATTCCTTAATAAGTATACAGCAGAAATATTCAGAGACTGTATAATATGTAATATCACCACAGATTAATACAAGAGCAGATATAAGAATCTTGATGTTATATTAAACAAAATGTTAAAGAGTTTTTGCAAAAATATAAAGCAATGCTTCAGAAATTGTAAAACAATGTCATGAAAAATATACTTATTTTTCATTGAAATTGTTACTTTTTGTTAACATATGTAACTTATATATTTAATCTGCTTAAATAAATTAATAAATATATTTAAAATGTTATGATTTTTAATTTCTAATATGGTTAAATATCTAAAGATGTAATTTATATAAGCAAAAGTTTTTTAAGTTCTTCTATAATTTAAGAGTATGACACTACCCTGAAAACAAAATATCTGGAGACTAAAATAAGCTAACAAACAAACCAATCAATGTTTGTTATGCATAATATGAGTGTGTTACCTTTCTATTTCATTTCCTGTGACTGGAAAATGAATATAAATTATACTGCAAAAAAGCATTGTTTTTTTTTAATATAGTGTGATGCATAAATGTTACAATAAAATTTCCTGATTATTCCAGAAACATGAAAAGAGGAGAAAAATTATTTTTAGTGTAGCTTAGTTTTAATTTTGTTTTGACTCAATAAATGATCATAAAGGCAATGAAGCAAGAGATAGAGATTGGCAATTTTCAGATGTCTTTTTCTCTGCCAAATCTCTCCATGAAATAATTAATGGTAATGAAGTACTTTAAAAATGAGTTCATGGTATAGTTCTCTTTTGTGATCAAAGATAACTCTGCTTATAAACATATAAAAGAGCATACAAAAGAGTATATTTCAAGGAGGTAACTTTAGCTAAGAGGAGAGATATTTTCTGAATATTAAGCTTATTCCAAAAAATATTCAACTAAGAAAGAAATATTCAGGAAAACATGCAAACCTTAGGAGGAAATACACAGCAGAGGAAAGACACGCTCTAGTGGTTCTTAGAGTTTGTTCTTTTCTATTACACAATTTTAGGGAAGTTTTAATAAAACTCTGATGAAATTTCACATCTAGGCTTGACATTGCCACTTAAAAACTGATTTAAACTCTTTGCACCATTTCCCAGCCTTTGATTTGATGAAAATAATGCAAATCTCATAAGGAATTTTTTAAAAATTGCAGCTAAATAAATATTTCGCTTTTCCTATAACCCACCTTCCATTATATAGATAAGGCAATCAAGGCATAAAAGATTAACAACTTTCCTAAGATAATGCAAGCTCTAATAATAGGAGCCAGCACTGTTATTAGTTCAAATCTGATTTCAAACACCCTGACCTGTTTCACAACACCGCACTTTATTTGTGAAGTGCAAAGAGCTATACAAATATAAGCTGTTCTTGTTATAAAAGTAAAATAAAATTAAAGGGCACTTTGTTAAATTTAAGAATCATAAAATTATATGACTAGAAAGGTCTCCTAATGACTGTTTCAGGGTTGTGCTGAGACCAACTCCAACAGTTATCATTTGCCAGCTTTCAAGGGAAAAAAATATCAAATTCCAGTATTTAACAACTTATGATAATTTTTATTTTTATTTGCCTTTTTTCTTACTTTTCCAATAAAAGTTGAGATTGCTGCTGCTGGGAATATAGCATTCACAAACCACATTTATTTGGGGTTGATCAACCCATCTAAGGTCTTTTCTTTTTATGTAATATTGTGTGAGATCTATATCTTCCTTACATTGTCCTAAGTCTCATTGCACATGCAAGGTGTAACACTATACTCTAGTTAATGAGGCAAAATCCTAGTTTTTTTTTGAGTTGGAGTCTCACTCTCGCCCAGACTGGAGTGTAGTGGCCGCTCCCGGCCACCTCAGCCTCGACCCGCTGGGCTCCGGCGATCCTTCAGCCTCAGACTTCCGAGTAGCTGGAATTACAGGCATGCGCTACAATGCCCGGCTGATTTTTTTTGATTTATTGTAGAGATGAGGTCTCGCTGCCCAGGCGGGTCTCGAACCCGTGGGCTCAGGCAATCCTCTCACCTCAGCCTCCCAAAGGCACGGGATTACAGGCTGCGCCACCGAGCCCGGCTCAAAATTCTAGTTTTAAAGACAAAATGACTATTCTCCACCAAGAGCTGAAATATTCTACATACCCTCCGTGGTCCAATGAGACTAAATGGCTTTGAGACTGAGTTATTAAGCAAGGAAGAAAGAAAACAAGAAGGAAGGAAGAAAAGAAAGGAAGAAAAGAGAAAAGGAGGGAGGAAGGGTGACAAAGAGGGAGGGAAGGAGGGAGGAAGAGCGGAAAGGAAGAGTGCTTGTTTCTCATTATGTGAAGGTGAATGAAACATGAGATCAGGCCAAAATAGGTAGACACAGAAAGGCCTATCAATGAATTCTCGTGACTTGCAAATGTTTTAAAAAGAAAAAAAAAAAGAATTCATTAATAACAACATCGTGGAGGTAAACAATCCTCAATTCTCTTATGAACTGAGGATATGGCAAGTTTATGCCTTCGTTATCACAAGTCCACAAGTATCTGCAGCTGAGTTGTGACTGTCATCTTTTACTGGAGTTATTTCTGAAAGTATGGTCTGAAGAGCACAGGAGCTCTGACACCTTTTCAAGAGTTCATGAAGTCGCAACTGTTCTCATAGTAATCCTAAATTGTTATTTGCCTTTTTCTCTGAATTGACATTTGCACTCCAGACTTTGTAATAGCGATCTTATTTTTTATGACTACTGCCAGAGTCCAGCTCCAAGAGAGAATCAGGGCCTAAATGGGGAGAATCGGGAACGGAGAAAAAGAACGACAGGAGTCACCTGCCGCGGTAGGGTTCAAGACTCTGCCAATTTTTATTCAATTCTTACAAGTTTATATAGTTTTTTTACTGACCCCCCACCCACAAAATGTATCCCATGTTACACATTAGATGTTTACATCATGTTTTTTCTTTTGTTTATGGGGAAGTTGACCTTTATAAGTTTCATTTTGTTCCTTCCTGCTACTGGTGGTGTAACAAAATACCAGCTGCCAATTTATCAGCCACATCCTCTGACCTCTAGACCAACTGAATCTCTTCCCTTCACTATTCTTTCTTTTCCTTTACTGATCTATTTTCTTAATTCTACCCTTATATATACTTTTAGCAGCAATATATTGACTTGTTTTTTCTTTTATATAACCACCCTTATCTTACCCACTACGAATTCTTAATACTCTATTTTTTAAAAAATTTAACTTTCTTAATTCTAATTGCCTTATCTATATTATTTACTATTTTTTATCACCTATTTTACATTTTATATTTCTAAACCAAACATGTCTAAATCTACACTTATATATGAAATTAATTTTCTAATCCTAAATGCATTTAATTTTAAATTTTATTTTAAATTAATTTAATTTAATTTTAAATTAATTTTAAATTAATGTAGATTTAAAATTTAATTTTAAATTAATTTTAAATTAATGTAGATTAAGTGTGTATAATTTTAAGTTTACCTTAAAACTTAATTATTTCCTATTCCTTCTATTACTTATATTTAACTAATACCTACATCTATAATAAAC
>NW_007245262.1:123268-229067 GCF_000164805.1 Carlito syrichta | reverse complement strand
CTTGTTTTTCCTTTTTAGCTAAAGCTTGCAAAATTTCATGAGAAAGGGGGTCATAAAGCAGTCCTTTGTCCCTTCAGGGGGAAATTTTTGCTGTTGAGCCCCTTTTACCTTTCTCTACATAGGTTTACTGCTAATGCCACATCCTTGCGCATGCTAGCTAATTGTCTTGTTTATCAAGGGAGGTGTTTCTCAAGCCTGAGCACGCATTCCTTTCAGACCAACAGGAGCCCTTCAAGAGGACCCAGGGGGCTCTGCCTCCGTCATGGCCGCTTCCCACTGGGGCTCTGCTCCCAGTCAGCGTTTTTCCCCTTTCCGGGTAACCTCCCTTTTGCCTCTTTAGGGGTGGCGGCTTCTGGCAGACTACACTCTCACAATATATATATAGCCACAATGTCCTTGATGTACCATTAAAAATGCAAAGTTTATTAAAACTTGTTCCTTGCTTATATATGTAATATTTGGTCTAATAAAATGGGAAATTTGCAAAAAGCACCTGCCTCTGCAGCCTACCACTTTTTCATGATTGTCTTGAAGAACAACACTTGTACAATTGCTTGAGTTGCAAGCTAACTAGCTGCTTTCTTGTGTAATACTACTTTATTAAAAGAAATAGTCACAGACAAACTGTGGTTACTCAGACTGGGTATTGGATAGATATTTTCTCTAAAGTAAAAAAAAGAGGCTGCCATTTCAAGGAAAAAAAGAAAACCATACTGTTTGATAAGAAATACATTAATCTTTGGAATATCTGTATAACTCAGTATACCAATATTTTATAAATAAACAAAGCATCAAGGTAAAAACCAGGCATGGGTATCAGTCCCATTCAAAGTACAAAACACAATGGAACAGCATATGACAAGTTCATTGATATAATTCCATATTTCACATTGCAACCAAACTCTAAGAAGCTACTACTTGCCATGACCTGGTACTAATTTAGCTATACCATGAAAAAAGACAAGTAATCTTTATAGCTAAGTGGTATAGTTTCTATTCGTATTAAGAGTAAATTTAGTAGACAAGTTGATTTTATATGTAATAACTTTCCACATGAAGACTATACAAGTATATTATCATTTCTAAGAAAAAAGAGTATATTTTGTAGACATGCTAAGAGTACATTTGGCTTATAAATTAAATTGTTTGTATCCCAGGGCATATCAATTTATTTTGAAAAGTGAAAGCATCTATCATTTGTAGTGCCATATAATTGATTTGTTATCATATATCTTGTCTTAAGAAGTCCCTTGATTAAAACTGATTACAACTGCTTTAACATTCTCGTATAACAGTGAAAGATACACCATCTATTCACTTTCAGCTCTTCAAAATCAATGACCTACATTGTGCAAAGCCATCGGATGAGGTGTTTGTGAAATGCAGATGTTTAAACTTGGTACAAAGCACTTAGTTCTTTTTATGAGGATAACTTCAAGATGATTTTCATCTCACTTCTTTTGGAACAACAGCAAGATGTATTTATGAGCATTTGGGTTTGGTTCTGGCATATTGAGAATTTTTAGTCATACAACTAATCGCTTTATATATTTAAAGTTCACTTTGCTAGAAATGAGGCTTCGTAGTAGCAAACTGGAATATAATTATGGCATGCGATTTTATTCTCATTTCTGAAAGCACTTGATATTTCTTTTCTATTTTTTTTTTTAGAGTTGGAGTCTCACTCTGTTGCCCAGACTGGAGTGCAGTGGCCGCTCCCGGTCACTGCAACCTCACTGCTGGGCTCCAGCAAGCTTTCAGCCTCAGCCTTCCCAGTAGCCAGAATTACAGGTGCGCGCTACCACGCCCCACTTTTTTTGATTTATTGTAGAGCTGAGGTCTCACCTGCCCAGGCGGGTCTCGAACCCACGGGCTCAGGCAATCCACTCACCTCAGCCTCCCAAAGGTGGGGGATTACAGGCTGAGCCACCGAGCCTGGCTTATTTCTATCTTTTTAAAGGTATTTTGTGAGTTTTAAAACTTAATACTTAAAGTACTTTAATACTTAAAGTACTTTGTCTATTCCTTCTTTCATGAATAGTTCATTTGGTGTCATATCTAAAAGTCTTTTTTTCTTTCTTTTTTTTTTTCTTAGAGATGTAGGGATCAATTCAGGACTTGGTTCATTATGCAAGTACCCTTGTTGATGAGGTGTGCCCCTCCCTCCCCTGGCAGTTTCCCTCAACTGCGAATCCTACCTCCACTCCGAAAACAGTTTCCTATTACTGCTAATCCCTTTCTTGTAGTATTATGATAATTGTTCAAGGTCTGCTTATGAGTGAGAACATATGGTATTCTGTTCTTTGTTTCTGTGGTAGATCACTGCGTATGATAGACTCTTAAGCCATCCAAGTTGCTGCGAAAGTCCATATATTTCTCCTTCTTTAGGCTACATAATATTCCATTGTGTGTATGTACAACATTTTTTAATCCAGTCCAGCTTTGATGGGCAGCACAGTTGGTTCCAATGTTTTGATATTGTGAATAGAGCTGCAACAAACATGTGTGTGCAGGTATCTTTTTTGTAGAATGAAGGTCATTTTCAAATCCAAATTCATTTAGATTTTCTTCCATTTTTTTTTAGGAGTTTTATAGTCTTGTATTTTACATATTGGTCTGTGTTGTGCTATGAGTTAATTTTTTAAAAATATAAGGTCTGTATCATCATTTCTTTTTTTTTCATAAGCTTTTCTAGCTGTTCCAGCAACATGTGTTGAAAAGACTGTCTTTTCCCATTTTACTGCCTTTATCTTTTGTCAAGACCAGTTAGCTGTGTTTATGTGGCTTTGTTTCTAAGATCTTCATTTTATTCCATTGATTTATTTCTGTATTGTTTCATCAGTATGAGAATGCATTGATTACTGAAGGTTTCTAGTAAGTCTTGATGCCAAATTATGTAAATTCTCTAAACTTTGTTCAATGTTGTGATAGATTTTGGATTTTTTTGTATCTTTATATAAACTTTAGAATCAGTTGTGGTTATCTAATATGTTGATACATAATTATTCATAGTAATCTAATACTCTTTTATATTTTTATAATATTTATTGTAGTGTCCCTATAAGTTTTAGCACTGTGTGTTTCAATTTTCATTATCTCAAGTTATAAAACATTTTTAAAAGTTTATTATTTACTATTTGATGTATTGGTTATTCAGAATCATGTGATTTAGTTTCCACATATTTGTGAATTTTTCAGTTTTCTTCTTGTTTTTGATTTCTAGTTTCATATTCTTTTTTATTGTATTGTTGTTTATTTATTTCCATCAGATCTGCTAATATTTGTTTTATATATTGAGATGGTCAAAATGTTGGGTGCATATATATTTATAATTGTAGTATATTATTGATGAATTGTTCACTTTGTTATTATATAATAACTTTTATTGTGTTTATTATTATATAATAACTTTTATTGAGTGGGAAGTAAAAGCCTTTTAAGAAAAACATGATTCTATGTATATAAAATAGGTTTTAATCCAAGATGAAAGAAAGAAATGCATAAAAGCAAGCCTATTCAAATATATATATATATTTTTTTTGAGTTGGAGTCTCACTCTGTCACCCACACTGGAGTGCAGTGGCCGCTCCCGGCCACCGCAGCCTCGACCTGCTGGGCTCTGGCGATCCTTCTGCTTCAGCCTTCCGAGTAGCCGGATTTACAGGCGTGCGCTACCATGCCCGGCTAATTTTTTGATTTATTGTAGAGATGAGGTCTCGCCTGCCCAGGCGGGTCTCGAACCCGCGGGCTCAGGCAATCCACTCACCTCAGCCTCCCAAAGGCACAGGATTACAGGCTGAGCCACCGAGCCCGGCTTTATTCAAATATTTTTTGTCATCTTCCTACTTTCCATTGTCAATGTCTACAGTGTATTCAATTTACACAGGTCTACAAGAGTTATTGTTTTAATCAACTTGATTAGCTCAATAGTTCACTATAAAAAGTATTTTTTTATAGGTAAGGACTTGATATTATAATTTTATTAATCCTTTTCTGGCTGTTTCATAGATGTTTTTAATTTTGTTGTTGCCTTCCTTTGTGATTTGATGATTTGTAATGGTATACCTTGATTCCGTTCTCTTTGTTTTTTGTGTATCTACTATAGGTTTTTGTCTCGGTGGTTACTATGAAACTTGCCTAAAACACTTTTTAGCTTTTACAATCTACTTTTAGCTGGTAATAATTTAATTATGATCTAATACAAATCCTATTCTTTTTCTTTTCCTCCTCACATTTTATGTTTCTGATGTCACAATTTATATATTTTTATATTATGTATCCACTAACAAATTATCATAGCTATAGTTATTTTTAGTACTTTAAAAACACTTTTTATGCTAGAGTTTAAGTGTTTTATCTAGCACCCTTGTAATATTAGAGTATTCTGAATTTGAATGCATACTTAAGATTACTGATGAGTTTTATACTTTTATATGTTTTTAGGACTAATTCAATTTATCTTAGCTTGAAAACTCCCTTTTGCATTTTTTTAAGGCTGCTCTAGTAAGGAGTTCTCTCAGTTTTGTTTGTCTAGGAAATATCTCTTTATTTCGGAGGATATCTTTGCTTTTTAAGGCATTCTCGGCTGGCAGTTTGTTTTATTTTTCTTTCAGAACTTTGATTATATCATCCCACTTTATCCTGACCAGCAAGATTTCTGCTGATGGTCTTATGAAGGTTCCCTTGTATACAATGAGCTGTTTTTCCCATGATGCTTTCAAAATTAACTCTTTGTGTTTGATTTTTGACAGAATGATTATAATGTGTCTTGATGAAGTCGCTTTGGTTTGAAGCTGATTGAAGACTTTTGAGCTTAATGTACCTAGATGTCCATATCTCTCCTCAGAATTGAGAAGTTTTTAGATATTATTAATTTAAATATGCTTATTTATTTTTTTCTGTTTTGTAGTTTAAAATGAATATGCATAGATTTGGATTTTTAGCATTCATTCTGCTTGATGTTCTTTAAGTTTTTAGGATTTATGGCATAGTGTTTGATATTAAATGTGAAAAAATTCTTAGTAATTATTGTTTTAAATATTTCTTCTATTTCTTTTTTTTTGAATTGGAGTCTCACTCTGTTGCCCAGACTGGAGTGCAGCGGCCGCTCCCGGCCACCGCAGTCTCGACCTGCTGGGCTCCGGCGATCCTTCCGTCTCAGCCTTCCAAGTAGCTGGAACTACAGACGCGCACTACTACGCCCGGCTAATTTTTGATTTATTGTAGAGATGAGGTCTCACCAAGTTGCCCAGGCAGGTCTTGAACCTGCGGGCTCAGGCAATCCACTCACCTCAGCCTCCCAAGGTGCGGGATTACAGGCTGAGCCACCGAGCCCGGCTTCTATTTCTTTTTTTATCTTTTTCATTACATGCATTTTATATGTTTAATACCTTTTGTTGTCACAGTTCTTTGATATTCTTTCTCTCTCCCTTTGTCTTTTTTTCTCAATTCTTTTCAGTTTTCAATGTTTTTATTGAAATATCCTTAAGCTCATATATGTTCTACTCAATCATGTGCAGTTTCCTAATTATAAGTGCACCAATATCATTTCTCATTTATATTACAGTGCTTTTTTCCCAGCATTTCTTTTTGCTTCTTTCTTAGAATTTTTATCTTTCTTCTTATATTGCCAATCTGCCATTGCATACTATCTATCTACTTCATACATAAAGGCCTTAACATACTAATCATAGTTATATTTAAAATTTCCAGTCTGATATTCCCAAAATCTGTGCCATCCATATCTGAGTCTGGTTCTGATGCATGCTCTGTCTCTTAAACTGTTTTTTTTTTGTTGTTGTTGTTTTTTTTTTTAGTATGTCATATATATATAAAATATCTGGACATGATATATATATACTAGGTAAAAAGGACTGTTATAAATAGGTCTTTAGTAATGTGGTGGCAATGCTTAGGAAGAGAAATAGCATTCTTTAGTTCTATGATTTGGTCTCAGTCTTTTAATGAGCCAGTATCTTGGACTGTGAATTTTACAGATGTTTCTCAGTTCCTCCTTAAATGGTACAGAACAACTTTATGGGCTAGGTTCTGAATTTTTCTTTCTCCATGTGAGAAGTTAGAGCTTGGCTGATGTTGGGTGTTTCCCTTCACCCAGGTCAGTTAGGCTCTGTTAAAATCCCAGCAGGTTAAGCTCTAATTAAATAGCTTTCCTGAAGAAATACCTTGTTAAGAGGAACATACTGTTTTTACTTATTAAAAATGTTTTTCCTTTTCTCTACTGGAAACATAAAAGGATTTTTTTCTGATATTTATTGTGAGAACCTGGTAAAGTTTTGGGAGATAAATAATAAAGTGGGCTCCCCCAACCCCATGACTGGGTCCCCCTGGAGTTTTTATCTCTCAGACTTGTTCACACTATGCCTCCAGCAACTAGTCAATCACTGATCAAGTTCCCTTTCCTAATCACTGGGAAAGTTTCCTGCAGAAGTTTCTGCTGGTGAGTTTCTGCTTCAATAATTTGTGAGTCTTTGTAATAGCCTCTTGGTCCTTCCAGTGTGGAGGGCAGCAGTGCCCTATGGATCTGCTTCAATAATTTGTGAGTCTTTGTAATAGCCTCTTGGTCCTTCCCTTTTGGATCTAAGAAGAATTGTTGATTTTCCAGTTTGTTTAGCTTTTTACTTGTTGATAGAATGCAGTGGAGATTTCCAAGTGTCTTATATGTAAGTCCCATATACATAAATAAATGAATTTTTTAAAAAAATACACCTTTAAAAGATTTTATCATGGAATAAACTAAGCAATACTAATTACATTTTATTTTTATAAAGGTTTGTTGATATTTACTTGTCCCTACACAGTTTATTTTATAGTTTATTTATTTTCAAAAGGCTCAAACTATCACTTCCACCATGCATAAGTAACTAATATTTGTATACATTTGCCACAGTATTTCTTTTTTACCACTATATTTGTCTAATCTCTCATAAAGGCCAAAAGATTATAAGTACATTTACTATGTCTTTGAATGGACATATGATGGAACCAATATACCCAATGAGCAGTCATTGTAACATTGCTTACCTTGTCATATTTTTCTAGCAGTTCACTTCAACTACCCTCTAATCATTAGCCAAGAGCAGAATTGGTTTCTTGGAGGTAGTTATTGACAATTGTGTTACAACTCACTCTCCAGCTTCTTTTGTAAACAAGTTAACCTAATCAGCCCTTTGAGACCTTCATAACACAGATTTCATCAACATGGAAGCCAGTCATGTGACTAACCACCCATCTGCCTGCTGTTCATCACCTGACGTCAGTACCTGTGTATACCTGCCCTCTGTAATGATTGGAGCAGACCACCACCCAAGCAGTTTAGCCGCTTTTCCCCATCAAAAGGAAAGTTTAAAAAGAATTTGACTGAGCAGCCAGTTGCCTTTGCTTTGCTAAGCTATGGTCTGACCGTGTGGCTCTATGAGCTTTGGTTGCCGTGTTTCCTAGCTTTGGTCCCCTCCCCTACCTCGGGGAGATGAATCTCCTCTCTCTTTCTGTTTCTCTCTCTCCCTCTCTAAATTACTTTCTAAATAAATTATATTTTCCAATCTAACTTCTGTGCAATTCTTTGCATCTTTTGTGCAGTACCAGATGACAGACCCCCCAGTGGGTCTTACCTAGCATTTCAGAGGCCTCACTGGGATATTGACCTAACAGTCTAATAATTAATAAATATCATCTCCTTCACTGTAGGTTTGCATGCTTTTGAAAAACAAATACCATTATTATGCCTTTATAATTTCATGGGAATTAATTAATTAATTAATTAATTTTAGAATTAGAGGGTAGAAGTGATGTTTGTTGCATGAACATATTGTTTAGTGGTGGGGATTGGGTAATTTTAGAATCTATTATCTAAGTTCGATGAATACTCTTTTAGTTACTTATACAGATTGCCTGACATTAGAGATAAATTTGAGAAAACTTATTGTATTTACAATGTTAATGTTTAATCTATATTAATGTGATATCACTCATATTTATCTCTTTAATCACATATTCATTAATGATTTTCAATAGCAATTCATGTTTTTCTCAATAAAAGACTTGTATCCATATGTTATTTTAATTTATTCCCAAGTACGAAGAATTGTGTCAAATTTTCTTATTCTATTTCATTTTCTGGTTAGTTATTGCTTCTATATAGGAATTCTTCAGACTTTTAAATATTAACCTTAAATTCTAAACAATTTCTTCAAATGCCATATTATTTTATGTCATATCATTTTTAAAAATATCGATAATCACACTTTCTATTATTCATTGAATAAACAATCTTCTGAATTTCTGTTATACATGTGTTATATACTAGATGTGAAAAGAACACAGACCTGAAATAAATATTTCTATAGAGATAATTTACTACAGGAAATAAAGTCTGTTGAGAGGAATTTCAGCATTTCCTACTTGCTCCTACTTTTCTTCCATTCAGAGATAACTAAAATAGAAAATCTGATTCAAGTTGGCACTCATTTCTCTGGGGATATAAAGAAGCAATGGAGAGTTGTTGTTAACAAGAATAGTCCTCTGGGTGGAGAAGGGGATCTCCTTAGCACAACAATGAGTCATTGACTTAAGGGCAGGTGCCTCGATAATCCAAAGTCTTTTATTAATATCGATTGAACTGTTGTACTACCTTTAAACACAATCTTGTTAAGTGAATACGCAGGCCTTCCTCTTCCATTGAAAAGAAAATTCAAGTTGGAAGAAAAAAGTCAAATTGGAGGATAAAGATTTATTCTTAGCTATGGTATTAGAGCCCTTATACAAAGGATTAGTGCACATGAACCTAAGATTGCTGATGTTTGTAGGAATGTCTGGACCCACATTTGGGAAGTTGTATGGAGTGGAATTCAGAGGTGGAATTCAGGGGAATCTAGTAACTGATAACTAGCGAAGTATGAAATCTGTCTCTTAGTCTGAGTATGCAGAAAAAGTTATTATAGTAGAGAGTTGCTCAGGAGAGAGGTCACATGCTAGAGACAGTAAGACTAAATTTTGTGATTTGTTTTCTTGTAGGTTATTACACATTTATCTATTGAAAAGAATGATCTGAGCTTCTGCAGACTCATGTTTTATAGACATTAAGTTAATGTTTATTATTTGCTAAAAAATGTTATAAAAATTTGAAATACAGAGATGAGAAATATGGCCTCTGCCATCAAGGAGCTCAATGTTAAGCAAAACATACAGAATAGAGCTTTTGTAAAATATATAACATATTAAAAATGTGTGTATGTGGATCTAATAAATAAAAGTGCATAGAATGTTCTGAGAACATAAAGGAGAGCCTCTAACCCAGTTTATAGCACTATTCTAGTTTGTACTCATTCTGGGAGGTACACATAAAATGAAACCACTGGGCTGTGACTTGAGTGGTTCATAGTAGTTAGGGTTGGGCAGTGGAGTAGAAAATTTCAGACAGAAAAAACATCAAATACAATTTGCAATAGAAAAAAAAAGTGATAGATCTGTTTAGAGAAAAATGGTTGCTTCAACTGGATAGATTTAAGGGAAGACATCAATATTAAAAGGAAAAGTGACCAGTAGTCAGGTTATATCTCAGGACCTATTTTAAGAGATCTATGTATATTCTAAAGATATAAAACTCACAGCAAAGATTTTATTGATTCTTTGTACTAACTGTTTTTATTGAAAAGTATATTCCTGTGTAGAACTCATTAATTGAATCTTTATATGTATACAATTGGGTATTTAATAGGTAAGGTGAGCAAATGTTATTTTTTAATAACATCACTGGTCATATATTTTATTATATTAAACAGTTATGTTAAAGCACCATAGTCTGTTTATACATACTCTCTTTATATTTTTATGGCTCTCTTGGCTCATTTATTTGAAGGTATGACTGTCCTTTAACAAAATGAAATTTACTGTGCATTTTTGTGAATGACACTAGAGAAGGGTTCAATTTCTGCTGGCTTCTGTGCTTCACTAAATTCATCAACAAAGATATTTTAAAGCCTGTTTCCCTTTTTGAGACAGAATATGACTGATTATAACAGAATTTATAACAGAATTTCAATGTCTTCATTATTGCCTAAAATTTATGCTTGGAAAGTAATTACTTGTACCACTGTTTTGGTCTTGCAATTAATAAAATAAATTTCAGCATGTCTAATTAAAGAAAGTAGAATTTTGTTTCAATCTGTATTTCTAATTTTTATAATTGATTGATTGATCTTTTACAAATTTATTTTATTTTATTTTTTTGAGTTGGAGTCTCACTCTGTCGCCCAGACTGGAGTTCAGTGGCATGCTCCTGGTCACTGACCTGCTGGGTTCTGGCGATCCTTCTGCCTCAGTCTTCAGGGAGCTAGAACTACAGACGTGCACTACCACACACGGCTAATTTTTGAATTATTATAGAGATGAGGTCCTATCAAGTTTCCCAGGTGGGTCTTGAACCCGCGGGCTCAGACAATTCACTCACCTTGGCCTCCCAAAGTGCTGGGATTACAGGTTGAGCCGTTGAGACTGGCTTATAATTGATTTAAATTAATGAAAGTGAAACACTAAAAACCCAAAAGCCAAACACCCAAAATAAAGCTTTAACTTTGTTTTTTTGTTTTTTAAATTTATCTTTAATTTCTGGGAAATAAGTGCTCCTTCTAGTAATATTTACTGAACTATAAACTTTAAAAATGGCCAATTGCTTAAACATAAAAATTACAAATATATGATCACTTCAGCATTTTTAAAATATAACTTTGTTAGAGTTCAAAGTAGAAGCCTCCTGATGACTTAAGGAAAAGTCAATCTACTTACATGAAATATATTTTAATCCGAAATGTAAAAAGGTAATGCATAGAAGTCAACCTACTACTGTCATCTGTCTTCACATTGCCATTCTACATTACATTTATTTTTTAAATTTCTATATTATCAGTGTTTTCATCAACTTTTTTAGTTCAATGTTTAATCATTAATGTGACTGTTTTGATATCAAATAATACTGAATTTAAAATTGTGAACTGACAGTAAGCTCAGAGATTACTGGATCTATTATTGTATAATATCGTTTAAAAATTTTTAGTCCTCTCATCTATTTCTTTATTAAGTGTGAGTAGGATTTAGGAAGACTTTCTCTTGTCAGTTTATAACTTTCCCCATTATTTTTGAGGTATTATTATTTAGAGAACATTTTCTGCAATTCCGTCTTTAAAAGGTAAGAGGACAGTTATGTAAATTAAAATAGTAAAGATTTTTGATGTCTCCTTTTAAATTTAATATCATATTTTTAAATGCTTCAGAAAATTGGGGCTTCATAGTATAGAACCAAAATATATACAGTAGAGCATCTGAAATCCACATAGAGATTAATCCCTAAGACATATGGTAATCCTCTGATTCTGGATTTTATAGATATTTGTATCAAAGATAATTTTGACATAGAACACTATATTGTAGTTGATCACAAACTGGCCAGTCCCTAAGGTATAATGAACCATTCTCTACCAGATAGAACGCATGTTTACAATACTCAATTAATACATCTGACTGAATTTAATTGCATTAGCTTTGTCGCACCAGAGGTGGCATAATTTTCATGTCGATAATTAAGTTTGCTCAATTTAAACAGACACATTAATGCAGCTCAGCAAGGCTCAATTAAATCTGTTTCAAAGAAAAATCACAATGTGAGGCATTGTGGGTAATGTTATGCAAATTATCATATTGGCAGATAAACTGAGTAAGGCTTCAGCAATGCCTATTGGCACAAAATGAATTTCTCCATTTGGAATATCAAGGCAAAAACAGCAAGATGCCTGTGTTGTAATTTCTCTTTTTTAGGGCTTATCAAAGTGATGCAGCTGTTGGCCTAGTCAAATGAATTGTTTTGTCACTTTGGTTTCCTTTAAGTAACTCTTTAAAGTTTTTATTATAAGTAAAGTATCTGTTGTTTAAAACCTAAATACAATTTGTCTTCTTCTAGGCACTAGCCATAATCAAAGATTAATCTTCTTTATTTTGCCTCCATTTTCAGTAAGGGTATTGATTAGTAAGCAAGGTAGCCTAGATCTGACTTTGTTGAAATACTCATAGTGACCATTCTCAATGGGTGGCAACTTCCATTTATATATATAAGTCTGTTTACATGTGACTTAACTTGGCACTTAAAGAAAATATCAATATTCTTATTTGAAAATAATATGTGAATTGTACTAAAATTATCAAAAATATTCCAACAATATTTACATTAATAACCTTCTTTTTTTTCACTTTACAGTTGAAATGTCTAATGAAAAGATACAGATTTTAATAAAAGGCTTTGAACTTTTTAACAAATTAAAAAGTAACTTTATATTTTAAAAATTCTGATGTGTGATTGTAAGTTAACAATTATAATTATGTATCATATGCACATACACATAAAGATATGGAATACGTGCATTAAATACATAAAACACATATTATATAGTATGTATGTGTGCTTGGTATATTATGAATTAGCCCTGTGAATGAAAATACCAATATTTCTCTACCCTTACTCTGTTACACAGGATAGCTTCTCCTTCCCTCCCCTTTACATTCTGCAGGGACTTTTGAAACACATTGTTACTATTTTCTATTAACTCTGAAAAATATATTCAAAAAATTTAAAGCTTATTAGCGTACCATTTGAACAATACACAAAAATATATTGGGAATATTTTATAATTTTATCTAACCCTATATTCTTGGAGAATTCTTACTTAAGTTTTTAGTTAGGCAACCTTAATATAGAGATATGGGCAAATCTGTATCATCTTTAGGTTAGCAGAGAAGATTGTTAAAAATAAAGAGATAAATGTGATAGAAGAAGAATTACAGTGGGATATGACAAACAGAGATATAGTGAATAATTTTATATTTTTCTTTTATGGCTTTATTGGATAGTTTATATATTTTTACCTGAAAAATCTTAGAAAAGAATAAAGCTTTGACAAAGGCTCCTAGTAGTGTGGGATTATTTTGATTATTTACATAAAACTGAAAAAGGAAAAACAATTAGATGATCTTTGTTTTAAGGAGATAGCTTACAGAAAAAAGATTGATACCATTGGACATAATCTGACTTTCAGTATTAACATCCAGAGAACTGATGCTTGATGCTAGTACTATTAATATTTTGAAAGTATAAAACATGGCAAAATCATTGTGCTGATATAAAAGATAAATTTTGCAACAAAGTTGATGTACTTTCTTTTTTTTTCTTTTTTTTTGAGTTGGAGTCTCACTCAGTCACCCAGACTGGAGTGCAGTGGCCGCTCCCGGCCACTGCAGCCTCGCCTACTGGGCTCCAGCGATCCTTCCGCCTCAGCCTTCCGGGTAGCCAGAATTACAGGCATGCGCTACCACGCCTGGCTGATTTTTTGATTTATTGTAAAGATGAGGTCTCGCTGCCCAGGCGGGTCTCGAACCCGCGGGCCCAGGCAATCCACTCACCTCAGCCTCCCAAAGGCACGGGATTACAGGCTGAGCCACCAAGCCCGGCTGATGAACTTTTTATATGACAAAATTTAATACTGATTATAATACTAACAGAAAAATAGTTATAGATCATTAGATCAAATAGGTCATTTTGATCTGCATGTAGTTTTTATAACTATTTTCTATTACCATAGAAACAAAAGCTCTACTGTGTTAAGTTTAGCAAACAAACAAAAAAACCCATTGCATTCTTAGTGCTGTACTTGTTGTTGGTATTGGGGGTGGTGGTGGCAGTGTTGTTTTCTTTTTATTTAATAAGATAATACACTTCCACACACACATTCTCCAGATAATTTTTGTATTTATTAAGCAACTTTTAATTTATTGGTAAAATGAAAAAGGCACTTTGTTAGATGTTAGGATATAATAGTAAAACTGAGTTTATGCCTTCAATGAATTCAGAGTGTGCATGTGTGATTTGTAAAAAGTGTTTTAATTTTGAGATGATTGTACATTTACATGCAGTTGTAAAGAATAGCACAGAGAGATTTCATACACCTTAATTCAATGGTAATGTCTTGTATAACTATATTATAGTTACAATTTCAAAATCAAGAAACTGACCTTACTTGAGACTTTTGCCAGTTTAACATGCAAAACCGTGTGTATGTGTATTTACTTCTATGTAAAATGCATGCATATAGACCCATCTGACCACCATATCACAGTTAAGATAAAGAACTTCCATCACATCACAAGTAGAATTAGTTTTTAAACAGTCTTTTAAAGTGTAGTGTCATTTAAACAATTTTGATAAAGTTTCAAAACACATTATCCATGTCACCCTTATTTTAAGGTTTATCCACTTATACTTGTATCACACAATTTTGATCATCTGGAATAAACAATATGAGCGTGTAAGTTTTCATTACAATGTAGGACATTTATCCATCTGCTTTGTATACATATATTTTATTCTCCCTAAGCAAACTTAATGTATTTAGTTTTTCCTGGTTACTATTTCTAATTCAACACTTTCTAAAGTCTATCTTTTGAATACCTTATGGAATGTCAAACTGAGCTACCAAAGCTTAAGTTACTGTTGACCTCAAGGGTAACATCTATAGTTTTAGTGCAATGTTTTCCTTAAAAAGGTTTTTGGTCACTATAATTACTTTCTGGGGGACAAGGAAGTGCAATCTATGGATTTCCTTTGCATTTTTATGGTGCTTAGGAAAAATCTATCAAGCATTCACAAAATCTCCAAACAATATAATATGTAAAAATATCTAAAGACAACCTGTACTTGATGTTCTAGGACAGACAAAAACATGGGTTTTCTGTCATTTCTCTACAATAATATCGGTTGCTTTCGGTACACCCCTACTCCATTGTGTTTGTGAATAAACTTTTATTCATTTATCTATTAACTCTTTACTGTGCACTCACTATATTCCAAGTAGTATACTAGGAGTTTTGTATAAGATGAGTATTTATCTAATGGAAGAAACAGTTTATGATTAGCGTCAGAGGTGGGTTCAGTAGGGTATACAATGAGTGTGTTAACTTGGTCTTAAGGTCAAAAGAAAATTTTTCTGAAAAAGCTGTAACAATGTTTGACTTGAATAATAGGGAGGCATAGGCAAAGTGAAGCATGGGAAAATACATTCAGACTGTGAGGTAGAAAGTAATAGACACATTCAAGAGACAGAAAGAGCTCCCTTATATCTATATGGGATAAGAATAAAATGGCAATCTACTGTAAAAATGAATGCACATTTCAGAAGCATGTAAGAAGAAAATTGCCTCATACTTGGATTTTACTGCTTTCAAAGCAATTACCTAGTCATATCTCATTTGAACCCACATATTCAATAGCTGGGCATACATTTATTGAGAACATACCATTTTACATTGTGTTAATCTAAGTAATATAGCTGGTGGAGAGTGCTCCCTTTGTTCGATTAATGCAAATTAGGTTTCAACTTAAGCAATTTTAAACTCAATTACCAACAATGGTTCAATTTCTGCGATTTCAGAGAAAAATGCATCATAGTACAAGCAAATATTCTTCAAGGATTTGTTTAGAAAGAATTCTCATTAGACTTGCCAATTGTGGAAGTGCCAATGTACAATGCATCTCCACTCAAGGGTGCCTAAGACCACACTAATAGCTTCAGGGTAATTTATTATGTATGGAATCATATCTAAAAAGCTCTCGTCAGCACTAAATTACTACTCAACAAATAAAAGACAGCGAGTCCTGTGCCCTTTATTGCTACTTAAATTTTATTAATTTAAAATGTGGTATTAGTATTAAAATTTGATCTTAAATTTTATGCAATGTAGATATCTCAAAAGGTTAACTTCAGGAGAAAAAGGTAAAACATAAATTTATATTATGACTAAGTTTATCTTTGTAATATTATATTTATAATTGTAATATTATAATATTGCACAAAATTGTTTTAATAGGATATGAATCTGTGGTGTAATTTCTTTACTCTTTCAGAAAAATATGTCTAATTGCCAAAGTTATTTCTTAAATATTAAAAGTAGCTTAAATAATTCTAAAGAACTTGTAAATGACTGAGATAAATGGATTGATTTGAGTCATATGTATCTTCTTACTATGATAGTCTGATGGCCATTTTCATTTTCCTGTTATCCTTGCTTTATTTTTTTAAAATTTATTTTTGTTTGTTTTAAAGATGTGGGGTACAATTCAGGACTAGGCAAATGAGTGGTCTTCATACTGTTTGGGCCTTTCTTTGGTCTCCACTTCACCCGATTTGAGATCATGTTCCCTTATTAATGTTATGTGCCCCACGCTTGCAGTTTTCCATTACTGCCAATCCCTTTCTTATAGTACTATGATAAATATTCAGGGTCCGCAAATGAGTGGGAACATGTGGTACTCAGTTCTTTGTTTCTGTGACAGATCACAGAGTATAATAGACTTTAAATTCAGCCAAGTCCGTAATTTTGTCTTTCTTTATGACTGCCTGTTATTCCATTGTGTATGTACCACATTTGTAAAATCCAGTCTACTTTTGATGGATTGGCAGCATGACTGGTTCCTTATTTTTGCTACTGTGAATACTGCTGCAATAAACATGTGTGTGCAGGTATCATTTTTGTAGAATGATTTGAGTTCCTCCAGGTATATTCCCACAAGGAGCATTGCTGGGTCATATGGGAGATCGATTTTTAGATCTTTTAGGAATCACACACTGTTTTCCATAGAGGTTGTGTTAGTTTACACTCTCACCAACAGTGTAGAAGTGTTCCCTTTTCCCTGCATCTTCTGTTGCTTTTTTACTTATTGGTGATAATACTTGCTTTATTTAAAAACACAAACATTTAACATTGGTTATTTTAGATTTATTGTAATATTTTTACTATGCATATTTAGAAACATAAGAATTAATCTACCCATGAAGAAAAGAGTTTCGAGATAAATTTATGTTTAAATTAATGAGTAGATATTTGCTTAGAATAATATTTTACATGCAAAATGGAAAAGCATTAATTTTTATTTTTAATTTGACCAAATTATTTAAATTGCTTTGAATATTTGGACATGTAAATGCGTAATACTTTTCTAATAAAGTAAATGTTTAGTGGTTATTGATAGACTTAATCTTTATCAGAGCATTTTAAGGTAGAAGTTACAATAGAAATTGAATTTGAAACTTTTTTGGTAGTGCTAAAATGGCAGAAAATCATACTAAGCCTCAATTACTTAGAAACTAAGGTAAAGTAAATTTGTTTTCTATAATATTAATGCCTCTTGAAGTACTTTATTTTGTTATTCTTCATCAATTAAATATCTTCTAATTTTATAATTTAATTAACAGTGACTCACACATTTTCTTCCATAAATGAACACATGTCCAAACAGCGCACTCCGTTTCATGATTGAACCATTGATTGTTTATCCATTTAGGACATCCTACTTGCTTCCAGTATTTGGAGGTCATGAGCGAGATTGCTATAAACATTTGAATGCAGGGTTTCAATTCAATTAAGTAAATATAAAGAAGTATGATTAGTTCATCAAATAATAAATATATGTTACATTTTAACTGTCAAATTGTTTTCCAAAGTGCCTGTAGTATTTTGCATTTCCACCAGCAATGAACAAGACTTCTTTTTGCTCTGTATCCTTGCTTTCAGTTGGCATTGTCAGCTTTTTGGCATTTAGTCACTAGAATAGCTGCATAGTGCTATCTCATTTTTCTTATAATTTGCAACATCCTATGAAAAAATTGATATTAAACATCTTTTCTTATGTTTATTTTCCATCTGTATACCTTCTTTGTTGAGGTATCAGTTCAAATCTTGTGCCTTTTTTTCTAAGGCTATTATTCCTTATTTTTGAATTTTAGGAATTCTTTAAACATTTCAGACAAAAGTCCTTTATATATTTGCAAATGTTTTCTTTCAGTCATGTCTTTTGCTTAAGAATACCTTTCTCATTTTGAAAGATTTTAATTTGAATAAAGACAAACATCCTTTGTTTTTTTCTTTTATGAATTATGCTTTCAGTATTTGCATCTAAAACCTCATCATCAAACCCAAAGTTGTCTAGATTTTTTCCACATGTATAAATTTGCTATTTTGCATTTGGATGTATGTAAAAACTTAAGGTAATTTTTTGGGAAGTATAAAGTACATGTTGAGGTTCATATTTATGATCCAGAAAGGAAAAGATTAGACTTTCTCTTTTGCATTGTCTTTGCTCCTTTGTCAAAGTGTTGACCAAAATAAATGGGTCCAAATCTGAGAAATGTGTATTGTGTTCTATTAATTAATGAGTCTTTTTCATTAATACACCATCTTGTTTACAGTAGCTTTATAATAAATCTTGAAATCAACAGTAGATTTTTCAAACTTTGCTGTCCTTTCTTAGTGTTTTACTGGCTATTCCAGATATTTCTATCGTTGCAAATACATTTTACATTAATTTGTTGATATCTACAAGATAGCTTCTGGGACTTTTTAGTGGGATTGCCCCAAAAAACAAAGTAAGAAGAAATGGCATCTTAGCAAATTTGACTCTCTCTCCAATGACAGGCATAACTTCAAGATGTCTAAACCACCTCCATAAAGTGATATCACAAAAAAACAGTCACACTTTTTTTTCTTGGTTTCCCAGTGCATGTAAAAGTTATGTTTTAACTATTCTATAGTCTTTTAAGTGTGCAATAGCAGCATTTACTCTAAAGAAAAGTACACATTAAATAAAAATACTTTATTGCTAGAAAAATGCTAACAATTATCCAAGCCCTCAGCGAAATGTAATCTTTTTCTTGCAGAAGGTCTTGACTCAAGTTTAATGGATGCTCATTGGTCAAGGTTTGGGTGACTGACGGATGGCGTGGCTGTGGCAATTTCTTAAAATAAGACAACAACAATGAAGTTTGCTGTACCTGTTGACTTCCTTTCTAAGATTTCTCTGTAGCATACGATGCTCTTTAGTATTTTGAAGTATAACTTATTTCAAAATTGGAAACTAATCACTCAAGTTTTGTCACTGCTTCATCAACTATGTTTATGTAGTATATTAAAAATACTCTGTACTCATTTCAACAGTGATCATAACTTTCTTGCCAGGAGTAGATTCCATCTCAAAAAAAACCATTTTCTTAGTCATCTTTAGGAAGTAACTCTTCATTTGTTCAAGTTTTATTATGAGAATGCAACAATTTGGTCACATCGGCAGGCTCCAAATGTAATTTTAGTTCTCATTCTTGTTTCCATCGTACCTAAAGTCACTTCCTTCACTGAAGTTTTGAAACCCTACAAGTCATTCATAAGGGGTGAGATCAAGCTCCTCCAAACTTCCCTTAATGTTGATATTTTGACTTTTTCCCCATGCATCAAGAATGTTCTTAGCAACATTTTGAACAATGAATCATTTCCAGAGGGTTTTCAATGTACTTTGCCTAGATCCATCAGAGGACTCACTATCTATAGCAGTTATAACCTTACAAAATATATTTCTCGAATAATAAAACTTGAAAATTGAAATTAATTCTTGATCCATGGGCTGCAAAATGGACATTGAATTAGTAGGCATGAAAATAATATTAATCTCCTTGCACACCTCCATCAGAGATCTTGGATGAATAGGTGCATTGTCAGTGAGCAGTAATACTTTAAAAGGAATCTTTTTTTCTATGTAGTAGGTTTCAATGAGGAGCCTAAAATACTTTTTAAAATTCTGTAAACACATGTATCATCATTTAGGTCTTTTTGTTTCATTTAGAGAACACAAGCAGAGTAGATTTACCATAACTCTTTTTTTTTTTTTTTTTTTTTTTTTTTTTTGAGTTGGAGCCTCACTCTGTCACCCAGACTGGTGTGCAGTGGCCGCTTCAACCTGCTGGGCTCTGACGATCCTTCCGCCTCAGCCTTCCAAGTAGCTGGAACTACAGGTGCATGTCACCCTGTCTGGCTAATTTTTTGATTTATTGTAGAGACGAGGTTTCACCAAATTGCCCAAGCTGGTCTCGAACAGCTGGGCTCAGGCAATCCTCTTGGCTCTATCTCCCAAAGTGCTGGGATTACAGGTGTGAGCCACCACACCCGGCCCACACAATATTTTTCTATTAAGTTTTCACCTTCTATGAGCATGGTGGGTGGCACCTCAAAACAACTGAAACAGCAACATCAAAATCACTGATCACAGATCACCATAACAGATATAATAAAAATTTAAAAGTTTGAAGTATTGTGAAAATTACCAAAATATGACACAGAGACTTGAAGTGAACACATGTTATTGGCAAAATTGTGTCAATAGATGTTGTTTGTAAAAACAGCAATATCTCTGAAGCATACTGAAATGAAAAGCAATAAAATGAGAATATGATTGTATTAAATATTTTTTGATTTCTTTTATTAGAGTTTAAAGATTTTTTCTACACAGATATATTGTACATATTTAGATAGATGTACATCTGTTTTATTTGTGGATGCTACTTTTTCTTTTAATTTCAAATTTCAATTTTTTTTGCTGATATTGGTTTCAATGAGGAGCCTAAAATACTTTTTAAAATTCTGTAAACACATGTATCATCATTTAGGTCCTTTTGTTTCATTTAGAGAACACAAGCAGAGTAGATTTAGCATAACTCTTTTTTTTTTTTTTTGAGTTGGAGCCTCACTCTGTCACCCAGACTGGAGTGCAGTCTAGATTTTGTAGATTAATTGTGTGTCCTGCAACCTTGATATACTCTTACAGGTATTAGTACTAAGAGTTATTTTGTTGATTCCCAGAAATTTTTAAAAAAGACAAGCATATTATCTCTGAACAAAAACTTTTAAAATTTGTATTCCAATGATATATTCCTCTTATTTTCATTTTTTATCTAATTGTGCTATCTATAACTCCCAGTAAGGCATTTAATGGAAATGGTGAGGGGAAACATACTTGCTTTATCCTTGGTCTTAGAAGCAAAGTGTTTTCTCCAACTAGCTAAGTCTGTTGTTACCTGTAAATTTTTTGGAGACATTTATATCAATTAGGAAATCTACCTTATTTCTAATTAACTGACAGTTTTAGTTATAAATTGTATAAAATGGCCGGGCTCGGTGGCTCAGCCTGTAATCCTGTGCCTTTGGGAGGCTGAGGTGAGTGGATTGCCTGAGCCCGTGGGTTCGAGACCCGCCTGGGCAGCGAGACCTCATCTCTACAATAAATCAAAAAATCAGCCGGGCGTGGTAGCGCATGCCTGTAATTCCGGCTTCGTGGAAGGCTGAGGCAGAAGGATCGCCGGAGCCCAGCAGGTCGAGGCTGCGGTGGTTGGGAGCGGCCACTGCACTCCAGTCTGGGCGACAGAGTGAGACTCCAACTCAAAAAAAAATAAAGATAAAAATAAAAAATAAAATGTATCTGCCTGATGCATTTTGTACATCAGTTGTTATGATCATGTGATTTTTATTCTTTATGTTACTAACGTGAAGGATTACATTCATTCTTGAATTTTAAACGAGATTTGCATACCTGGAAAAAAAATCCCACTAGTTCATGGTACAAAATTCTTTTGTATATTGTAGAGTTTGATTTACTAATATTGCTTGAGGGTTTTTCCCCTACCTGTTTATAGAAGATATGAATTTCCTTTCTTGTGATATTTTTATTTTTTTGTGTTAGGGTAATTCTGACTTCCTAGAATAAATTAAAAAGTATTTTCTATACTTTTATTTTTGAAAACATATTGTGGAGAAATGAATTTTTTCTTTAATATTTAGTATAGTTCACTAATGAAATAATCTGAGTCTGCTATCTCTTTTTTGGAGGTTCATTAATTGCCAAATTATTACTTTAATAGATATGAACATACTCAGATTATTTATTTCTTCTTATGTGAGTTTTGGGAGTTTGTGCCTTTCAAGAAGTTGGTCCATTTAGTTTGTTTTCAAGATTATTAGCATACAATTGTTCATAGTATTCCTTTATAATTATTTTAATGTTTGTGATATCAGTAGTAGAGACCACTTTCATTTCTGATGTTGCTTGTTTGTGTCTCCTGGTTTATTGATTTTTTTCCCCCCAGAGGTTTATCATATTTTTTATTGTTTTAGAAACCTATTTTTGATTTTAGTTATTTACTTTTGTTTTTCTGTTTCTAATTACTGATTTCTGTTTTATTTTTATATATTTTTCTCCTCCCTTCCTCTGATTTAATATTTTTGTCATTTCCAGAGGAAGAATAATAGATTATTGATTTTAGATTTTTTTATTATAAGAATTGAATAGTTTTAGCTTTCCTCTAAGTTTGCTTTTTATTGACTTGTATATTTTGATAAGTTACAGTCTTATTTTTACTGAGAAATTTTTTGAAAATTTCCTTTGAGAATTTTTCTTTGATGTATATTCTTTTTAAAAGATTGCCATTTGGTCTCAAAATATTAGATTAACTTTAAAAAAATTTTCCAGTTTAATTCCATTGTGATCTGAGAAAATTCTTTATATTATTTCTATTAAGTTTTATAAAGTGTGTTTTATGGCCTAGAATAAGATCTATCATGGAGAATGTTTCGTGTGAACTTGAGAAAAATGTTCTTTCTGCTGTTGTTGAATTGAGTGTTCTATTAATATCAATTAGGTCAAATTGATTGATAAGAGTTTTTTAGGTCAATATATTTTTACTGATATTCTGCCTGCTGGATCTGTCAATTGCTAAAGAGGTGTGTTGAAGTCTTCAACTACAATAGTGGATTTTCTATTTCTTCTTGCAGTTCTGTCAGTTTGTAAACACATATTTTGTGTTCTGTTGGTAGATATAGACAGTAGACATATTTAGAATTTTTATATTTGTTGCAGAATAAAACCCTTTATTGTGACAACTGCTTCATTTAAGCATGATAATTTTCCCTGTTTAAATCCTGAATTATCTGAAATCTATATAGCTATTCCAAGTTTCATTTGACAAATGATATTAATGTAGCAATGGTATCTGTTTCTCAAGCCCTTTACTTTTAACCCATGAGAATCTTTATATATAAAGTAGATGTTCTATAGACAAGATACAATTACGTATTTTTTGATCCACTTTGACAAGTTTTGTCTTTTAATTATATTTAAATAAATAATATTTAAAGTAATTATTGATATACATGGATTCACATCTACTATATTTTTAGTGATTTTCTTTTTTCTTTTTCTGTTTGTGAGTTGGATTCTCACCCCATTGCCCAACTGGAGTGCAGCAGCACACTCATAACCACCCCAGCAATGACTTGCTAGGCTCCAGTGATCCTTCCGGCCTCAGCCTTCCAATTAGCCGGAACTGTCAGCAGGCACTATCACCTTTGGCTAATTTTTATTTTTTATTTTTTGTTGTAGAGACGACGACTCACCATGTTGTATAGGCAGGTCTTGAACCCGTGGGCTCAGGCAATCCTCTCACCTTGGTCTCGCAAAGTGCTGGGATTACAGGCTTGAGCCATTGTGTCCAGCCTTTAGTGGTTTTCTATTCTTCACATTTGATTTTCTTAGTTTAGTTTCTGTATATACAGTATATATATACTGTAATGGCAAAATATATTGCTACTGTTATTATTTTAAACAATCATCTTTTGAAGTAATAAGAATATTAAAAACATTTTATTTTAACTTGATTTATTTCTTCTCTAATAATTTTTCTTTCTTTTTGTAAATGCTGCTTTCTTAACTATATTATTTTTTCCCCTGAAGAACTTTTTTAAACATTTATTTCATGGTAGATTTGCTTACGCTAAATTCTCTCAATTTTTGATGTTTGAGAAAGTTTCTTTCTCCTTCACTTTTGATGGATATTGTTCCTGTTCATAGGACTTGATTGTTGGTGTTTTCTCTCTTCCAAAACTTTTTTAATTCACATTTCTTCTTGCTTGAATGATTTTTGAAGAGAAGACTTCTTCAAAAATCTGTAGTTTTATCATTCAAACTCAAACCTCAGAATATGACCTCACTTCAAAATAGAGTTTTTGCAGATGTAATTAAGATAATGATTAGGGTGAGATCATAATAAATTCAAATGGACCTGAAATCCAAGGACAGTGTCTTTTATAAAGAAAAATTCACACAAAGACACACAGAGAATAAGAACATGTAAAATTTGAGGCAAAGATTAGAGAGCTACATCTATAAACCAAGAAACACAAAGAATGGTTAGCAACCACCAGAACTTAGAAGATAGACGTGAGATGGTTTCCTTCTCATAGCCTCCAAAAAACACCCAACTATGCTGACTCCTTGATTTTAGACTTCCAGTCTCCTGAACTGTGACAGAATCAATTTCTCTTTTAAATAGACAAGTTTGCTGCAATTTATCATGGCAAACCTAGGAAATGAATACACCTTCAAGAGAATTGCTCATTTCTGCTACATTTCTTTTTGGTTTTTTTTTTGAGTTGGAGTCTCACTCTGTTGCCCAGACTGGAGTGCAGTGGCCGCTCCCGGCCACCGCAGCCTCTACCTGCTGGACTCCGGTGATCCTTCCGCCTCAGCCTTCCAAGTAGCCGGAATTACAGGCATGTGCTACAACGCCTGGCTGATTTTTTGATTTATTGTAGAGATGAGGTCTCGCTGCCCAGGCAGGTCTCGAACCTGCGGGCTCAGGCAATCCACTCACCTCAGCCTCCCAAAGGCGCAGGATTACAGGCTGAGCCACCGAGCCCGGCTACGTTTTTTATTTCTAATATTTTGATTCCTTCATAGAGTTCCCATCTCTTGGCTTATGTTACCCATCTGTTACTACACATTGTCTACTTTTTTCCATTAACACTTTTAACATATTAGCCAAAATTGCTTTAAATTTCCTATCTAATAATTCCAACATCTGTCTCTTATCTGCATCTGGTTATAAAGCATACCTTGTTTCTTTAGGCTTTTTTTTCTTGCCTATAGAATTTGTTATAGATTTTTTTTTATTTTTGAAAGCTGGACTTGCTGCATTGAGTAATAGAAACTGAGATAGTCCTCAAGAGTAAAGATTTATGTTAATCTGACTAACAGTTGGGCTATGTTTAAAGTTTATTGTAACTGTAGGAATTATAGGCTTAAACTTTTCTAAGGTCATTGTTTTTGTCTTTTCTGCTGACTATGGCCTTCCAAAATCTTCCTTCTGAGAAAGTCTGTGTCTCGTAATTTTTTGTTTGTTTTTTGTTTTGTTTTGTTTGTTTGCTTTCTTCAGCTTTAATCTATTGTTATTACCAGAGCAGGAGCGGGGGTGGGGGGAAGAATCATTTAATCTTCTGAGTAAATGCCCTTATCTTAGTGGACCTGTATCCCTGGGCTGTTACCCTCACAGTGTTTCTCAGTATTCCTTCATACCCCACTTTTAGGTGAGATAGAAAGTGTAGAAGAGGCAGGAGTGAAAAAAAAAAATTCTTTTCCCAGAAGGGAATAGGTTCTACTAAAATATTTTACCCTGAATAGTATGTCTTTATTATAGAGATCCCTGGACATATTTCACATTTTGGTCTTCCAAGGCCAAAATAGGATCTATTGTTTTTTTGTTCACTGTGAGAACTTGGTAGGATTACTGGAGGTAAAACCTAGAATATTATGCATCCTGACCCCTAAAACTGAGGATCAGTTTATGGCCCAGGTAGATTCTGCTTAAGGGATAGATTTAAGTATTCTCTACTGTATCTCTTGATTTGCCTATTTTCTAGAGATTTTAAGGGGGTGATTTTCCCTGTAACTTCTGTTATATGATGGGTTCAAGAAAAGTCACAGATTTTCAACATTTCAACTTTTTTCTTTTGAATGAAAGTGATGGCTTTCAAGTCCTTCACATGTCCGATCTTAAACTAAAGTTACCATTAATTTTTCACTGATTTATTAGGTCTGCAATGTCTTCCTACTGCTAACTTGTAAGTCTTTTGTCAAGTTCGCTTCTTTGTTTTCAGAAGAAGTATTTTTTCAAATGATATTACATTAGCTTTTCGGTTTTAATTGCAAAGATTGTGTTTTAGCTTCTATAAACTGTTTTATAAATTTATTTTGTCTAGATTTTCTTTCTTACATTTTAAATTAATTTGAATAACTTTAAACACACTTTAGGGGGAAAAGGCAGAAGGATGTCCTGCGCCCAAGAGTTCAATACCAGCCTGAGCAGCATACTGAGACTTCATCACTACCAAAATGTTAAAAACAAAAAATAGCTGGGTGTGGTGGTAAGCACCTGTAGTCCCAGTTACTTGGGAGGTTGACACAGGAAGATTGCTTGAGCCCAGGAGCTGGAGGCTGCAATGAGCTGTGATCATGCCACTGCAGTGAGCTGTGATCATGCCACTGCACTCTAGCCTGGGTGACAGAGTGACACCCTGAGACAAAAACAAACAAAAAACTTTAAATATTTTAACCATGCTTCTTTTATTATTTTTGTCTAATAATTTTATTATGTGACACATCTAGAATTTAATACAGGTGTCCAGAAGACTATCCTTTTTAAAATTTAAATCTCGACTTGATGGTATATTTTCCATGGGTATCACAAAAGTTTTTGTTAAATTATGTTTGTTTGCTTGTTTGTTTTTTAAGTTGTGGGGTACAATTCAGGATTAGGTATACAAATGATCATCGTACAGGTAAAGTTTGGGCTTCACTTTGGTCCCCACTTCACCCGGTTTGAGATCAAATGCCCTTATTGATGTAGTGTGCCGCCCTCTTCCTCTGGCAACTTCCCACTACTGCTAAACCCTTTCTTATAGTATTATAATTATTCCGGGTCCACTTATGAGTGAGAACATGTGGTACTCAGTTCTTTGTTCTGTGATAGATCACTGAGTATTATAGACTTTAAATCCATCCAGGTTGCTGTGCAGTTCATAATTTTGTCCTTCTTTATGGCTGTGTAATATTTTATTGTGTATATGTACCACTTTTTAAAAATCCAGTCCACTTTCAATGGGCAGCACGGTTGGTTCCATGTTTTTGCTATTGTGAATAATACTGCAATAAACATACATGTGCAGGTATCTTTTTCATAGAGTGATTTGAGTTCCTCCAGATATATTTCCAGAATATTCTTCTCATTTCCCGTTTTTAAAATTTTATTTTTAATTGATACATGATAACTGTATATATTTAAGGGATATGACATTTTTACCAATCTATGTAACAAAGAACTTTGGCTTTTAAAGGCTTTATTTGCTTTAAAGGACAAGGTTTTGAAACCAAGAACAGTTCCAAATTGGAATTGAGAACCTGGCATAACATCATTTTGCTCACATTTCTCTACTACATGTCATTAGGTAGACTATAAATAAGATCCATATTCAATAATCAGAAAAAAAGATGACAAAGTATCGCAACTGAATGTTTTTCTGACTAGTTTCAGATAGTTCACTATTAGTATATAAAACACTGATGATTTTTGCATATTGACATTGCATTCTACAATTTTGTACATATTGATTTTGATCTGTATCTTACAATTTTATGTTGGTGTTAATCTGGCTAGAACTTCTAGTATTATGTTGAAGAGAAATGGAGAAAGTGAGTACTATTACACTAGCAAAAAAAAAAATCTGGAAATAAACCTAACCAAATATGTGAAAGATCTCTACACTGAAAAGTATAAAACATTGATGAAAGAAATCAAAGATGACACAAATAAGTGGAAATATATCCCATGCTAATGAATTGAAAGAGATAATACTGTTATAATGTCCATTGTAACCAAAGTCGTTTACAGATTCAATACGATTCTTCAAAACTCAATGCAGTTCTTTGTTACATAGATTGGTGAATGTTCTAAAAACAGAAATAACATTACTTATTCATTTTGTTTCCTGATCCCTCTTTGCTATATATCTCATTTTGTTCAGCTATTTGAAATATTTTAGGTTTGAGGATTATATGCTAGGAGAATATGTAAGATAGATCAATCAATCAACTAATTTATTTATTTCTGTTCTCTTTCTGTATCTCTATATCCTTGCTTATTGCCAAATTCACAATTTTCTTCTAGACAGTATAGTTTCTATTATATGAATCATCTGACACCTTCCAAACATAAGAAAATTTAGAATGCTGGTAAGAAATCTATCAGCTTACCCAATATCTGTTTCTTTGAACATAATTTTACTTATAAGTTTAAAATCTGTGATGCTAGAGACAAAGAACTGAGTAACACATGTTCTCACACATAAGTGGACCTCAAATAATTATCATAATAGTATAAGAAAGGGATTAGCAGTAGTGGGAAACTGCCAGGGAAGAGCGGAGTGCACATCTCATCAACAAGGGTACCTGCATAATGACCATTTGTATACCTAACCCTGAATTGTAGTCTACATTTTTAAAAAATAAAAATTTGAAATGCTATATAATGTGCATTTGAAAGTACATGGTTTCTTGTTTTCTTTTAGCTAATAGCCTTTATTTGCAAGCTACTTATTTCTTGCTAAATATACCTTTCCTAATGGTCTATTTTATCAGTCAATATTTAAAGTTTTATTTGTTTTGTTTTGAAGCTATTGTAATGTAGCTCTAAGAGTACATATTAATTTGATATCTACATGTAGTGCACCCACAAAAATAGTATAATTTTTTAAAAATTATAAATTCAATGAATTGTTCTTGTAAAGCAATTGGAACATAATTTGTGCCTTTGCTTAGAAAACAGAAATTAAATGAACATTAGTAGTCCAAAGAAAATTACAGTTTAAATGTTTTTTTATGCTGAACAAGTATAAATAATACATTTATTTGGTAATAATTATCTGATTTTTCAGTTACATAAAGAATGCATCTATCTGTTCACTTGTAATATAGTTGCATTAAAACTTAACAGAGCCTATTTACAATTTGTATAAAATTTATTTGCATCTTAGTTAGAACTCTGCAAATCTGATACAATATTGCATTATATGAACAAATATTTTCCTCATACACCTCAGCTAAATGTACAAACCAATATTCCTCAGGTAACCCTAGAAAAACTTTTTCCCTTTGCTACACAGACATATAAAATACACTTGAGTTTGAAATGATAGATCTGCTTACTAGAAGAAAGAATATAAGAATATGTATACCTAGATATATATATTCTTCGGCCTGTACAAACATCTTGTACCACTTTAAACTTGACTGCAAAGTGTTTTATAAACTTCTCTATAGCCTTTGCAAGTTATTTAGGTTAATGGTCAATGCAATTGCCATCTCTTATGCAATAAACTACTTTATTTTGTCTGTGAGATCTCTAAGGAATAACACAAGCATAAAGGTTGTATTCAGCATACATGAAATATAACCCTATTAGAGTAGCCAACTAAATTACAGAATCTCTGAAGCAGAAAAACTGCCAACTCCGTAAAATGATGGTCTTTCTATTCTTGAATGAAATGAAACGATAAGGCTGCTGATTTCAATAAAAGAATTTAAACCAAAAATTCAGTCATAAAAAATGAACCTAATAAAAGTGGAATGGCAGTACACATAATCTATTTGATGATTGCATTGAAGGGAAAAAAAGAGCCTAATAAGAACGGCTACAAATATGCTCGCTTATTTTGAAAAAGAATAAATGCTAAGAAAAAAAGTAGTAGAAATAAGCTACATCTTCAACACAAGGATTACTATCCCAAACTTCCTGTCAAATTATGCTGTCAACACTGCATTTATCATATTCAAAATTCTGAATATTAAAGTTGATAACATTTCTAGATACCAGAAGCTAGATTTTTAACTAGAGGACTAAAAATGTGATGTCAAGTCATGTTATTAATGATACGCTTACTAATGGTGAGTTATGTCACCATAAATTTTACTTAATGACTTGGAAATTGTAACCAGGGACTTTGCCTCTTTTATATAGTTTACATTCTGCAATACTTTCTGTTTAATTGTTATCAGCTCCTTCAATCTTTTCTTTTTTTTTTCTTGGTTTTTTTTTCCATGCTTACAAATCATAAATAGCCAATTAGCCTCCAACTAAAAACTAATATGTATCCACAGTTAGTGTCTAAGTAATTCAATAAATGAAAGAAAGTCAAGGAAAAAAAAAAAAGAATCCAGTAAGCATGCTGCTTTTAATTCATTTCATCTCTACTGTTGTATTTTCTTTTCAAGGCTGAAACTAAAATGATGATTTATGAAAAAAAAATGCTTATGTATTTCATTTTTTATGTGAATAACAACATAAGGAGAGTTTTATTGGCATAATAATAAGGTCATATATGGTTCTGTTCTATTTAATATTAATATCATTAAACTATATTTATGTAATAGCCACAACTCTGAAGTTTTCAATGTGTTTCACATTCTCCCTCTCTCACAAAAATTCTTTTTTTTTTTTTTTTTTTGAGTCGGAGTCTCACTCTGTCGCCCAGGCTGGAGTGTAGTGGCATGCTCATGGCCACTGCAGCCTCTACCTGCTGGGTTCAGATGATTCTTCCACTTCAGCCTTCGAAGTAGCTGGAACCACAGGCCCGTGCCACTATACCCAGCAAATTTTTTGATTTATAGTAGAGACAAGGTCTCACCAAGTTGACCAGGCTGGTCATGAACCTGTGGACTCAGGCAATCCTCTTGCCTCATCCTCCCAAAGTGATAGGATTACAGGCTTGAGCCACCATGCCCAGCCAAAAATTTGTAGTTTTTACAGATGCATGGTTAGTGGATTTTTGGCCAGGACAATTATGAAAATATTTGGAAAAAGATCTGAACACTTTTTTTTTTTTTGAGTTGGAGTCTCACTCTGTCACCCAGATTGGAGTGCAGTGGCCGCTACTGGTCACCGCAGCTTCGACCTGCTGGCCTCCGGCGATCCTTCCGCCTCATCCTTCCAAGTAGCTGGAACTACAGGCACACGCTACCACACCTGGCTAATTTTTTTGATTTATTGCAGAGATGAGGTCTCGCCAAGTTGCCCAGGCTGGTCTCGAACCTGCGGGCTCAGGTAATACACTCACCTCAGCCTCCCAAAGCTCGGGATGACAGTCTGAGCACATTTTTAAAAACCTTGTTAAGTAGGCTATTAAACAATGAAATCTAATTGTTATTAAAGGGTTACACTTTAGGTACTTAACACATGGTGTGAGCAGAGGCTATGAAGACAAATATATGAGGAGCCTCTATTTTGAAGGACATTATTCTAAGGGACAGAAAGACACTGTCATCTATTGATTGCTAGGAAATGTCTCAAGGAGTCACATCTCACAACATTCAGCAAAATATGTGCTAGCATTCTAGTTTTATAGGTGAAATATTATAATATGTGAACACAGAACCAAATACAAATAAATTAAATAGAAGCTAGAGAAAAACATTCCACATGTATCTGAAAATAAAGGAAGAATTTACTCCTTGTTTAGCACAAACCATCACCAAGACATACAAGCGTTAGCATTTCTGTTTGGTCTTTCAGATGAGCCAAAATTTAAGGTAAGTGGAAGATGATTTATTACTTAACTATTGCTGCTGAGTAATAGCTACTACAAATTTGATCGCTTAACATCTATAGTCTCACGGTTTCTGTGGATCAGGAATCTGGGAATGACTGAATTGGGTCTTTTGCTTAAGGATTCACAGTGCTGCAATAAATGTGTTTTCCAGAGCTGCTATTTATCTGATGCTCAAATGGTACAAAATAGGATGAAAACACTTATAAAGTTACTCAGTTTCCTGACAGAATAAGTTCCTTTTAGTTTTAAGACTGAGGTCTCTAGTTTCTTGCTTGCTGTTGAATGGAAACCACCCACAGCTTCTAGAAGCTGCTCATATTCCCTTGCCACTTGGGGTTCCCCAACATGGGCCCTTGCTTCTTCAAAGCCAGCAAAAAAGAGAGACTCCAGTATGATGGGCACTATAATCTTATGTAATATAATCACACAATCGCATACACAAGTGAACATTACGAACTATCATCTTTGTCATATTTTATTAGTTAAAATGAATTCATAGGTTTTACCACATTCTAAAGAGGAGAATTATACAAGAGCACAGATACCAAGAGACGAGGATATGAGGGCCAACTTGAATGTTAGTCTGCCATAGATAATGTTGAATGTAAAAGATAATCTCTATGCTATATATATGCTACCGATAGGTAAGCAGAAAAAAAAGTGAGAAAAAATAACTTTCAGATTGGCCTTAGAAGATTATAGTTTATTATGTTTCTACTTTTTTCAAAATATGAAACTCTGGGAACATCTTAAAGGATTTTGATAACAACATTAATCATAAAGATGGCAGCTATTTCTCAGCTAGCATCAGGTACTACAAACTATGTTGAGGGCTATGTAGAGTTTTTATGTTTATCAAATACAAATAGAGAATGTTTAGTTAAATTCAAATTTTCAATAACAGCAAATAATATATATTTTGTATGTCCCAATTTTTCTTGGTATAAATGTGTTCAAATATTTGGACATACTTATGCTAAATTTTTTATTATTTATTTTAAATTCAAATTTAATAGGCATTGACTATTTTATCTGGCAACTTAATTATATATATGTATTTTTTTATTTACTACTGAAAAAAGAGGTAAATACTGTTAATATCATCATCGTTTTTGTTATCCTAAAGAGTATTTCACTAAAACTTAAAAAGTTTAAATCCTTGTTTGTAGTACAGATCTTTTAAGTGATAAGACAAGCATTCAAAAACAGTTTTAGTTAAGTTAAAAGTGACTGCTATTTTGACCTATATGGCTTACTGTTTTTTAGTATAAAACTATATATATATATATTTGAGTAGGAGTCTGTTGCCCAGGCTGGAGTGCAGTGGCACACACATCCACAGCAGCCCTCGACCTGCTAGGTTCGGATGATCTTTCTGCCTCAGCCTTCCAAGTAGCTGGTATGCGCCACCACGCCCGGCTGATTTTTTGATTTATTGTAGAGACAAGGTCTCGCCTCCTTGTTCAGGCTGATCTTGGATCCCTGAACTCAGGCAATCCTCTCGCCTCTACATTCCAAAGTGCTGGGATTACAGGTGTGAGCCACTGCACCCAACTAAAATAATATTTCAAATATTTATCTTGATGACATCTACTCAGTGAGTTAAAAACTAAAACAATAACTTAACAGAAAGGGTTTAAACCAGATATACTTACTAAAACACATTGTGGGCAAATGGCAGTATTTAGAATTGGGAGATGAACAGGCTATGCAATAATCACATTGCTGTGGAATTTTAGCAGAGGCAGACCTGGGAAACAGAAATCTAATGGGGGGAGAAGAGGAAGGATGTGGGTAGTCTCATTGCGGTAAAATGTAAAGTACCCTACATAAAGTATTTTGTTATACTTGAGTTATTCAATTGCTAACTCCTTGTTTTTTAAATTCATCACATCTATGCTGAATTCAATTATAGGAAAGGTCTCTTTTCAATTTGAATTTTATTCTCCTGTTGGAATTTGCTTTACTATATGTTATAATCTCGCAGATTATCTCCCTCTTTCCCAGAAGGAGAATGAAAGCTGGTGTAAACATCCAAAATAAACATGAGTCATTTCTCCTGAGAAGACATTGCCTTCTATATGTCTAGTAACCTCATAAACACTGTATTTGGTTTGGGAACCAGAGATATATATTATAAAGTAAGGTGTTTCTGAATCTAATTTCTCACTGTGATTAAGGTGGAAGGATTTAGAAATGTTCAAAAAGTATTCACAGTTGTATAAAAAGCAACTGTATACAATTGTATACATCATTGTCTGCTGATGGTAGGTGAGTGTTGGGGACTGAAATTTACATTAGGCTTTTTCAGTCCTCAAATTTACAGTAGACTACATTAACTCTTATTGACTTTACTGTAGATGTTAAACAATACATCACATTTTTCCTTCCTCTCAATTCACTTCAAGTTTTTTTATCTCTTTATTTTCTATTCATCTCTTAACCATTATTTATCTACTTAAATATTTATTTTTCTCCAATTTTATTTATAGCTAAATTGATTTATAACAAAAGTACATATTCCTCTAACCAAAGCTTGGAGTATATAATATAGAAAAGTTAACTACACATTTTATACCAACCTATTGAAAAGAAAATATGATTTTTGCATGTGTTTGTTAGAATAGATTTGGTTCTAGTTTATATCTTTAAAAAATTGCTCTCAATTTCAGTGGCTAAGCACAACTAGAATTTATTTTCTGCTAATTATATGTTCCCAAAACAGGTTGGTAGAAAGTTCTGCTCTCTTTATTTACTGGAGGCCTCATGCAAGAAGAAGCTGCGTCTTGAAAAAAGAAAGTACAGAATCATATCTCATGCATCAGCTTTTAAAGGCCCTGCTAAGACATTTCACAATTCACTTTTGCTTCATTATGTGAGGACAGAAAAATACAATTCTTCCATTGGCCTGAAAGTAAACTAAAAATGTTGGTGAAAAGTACCAATAATTGTTGCTAAAAATTATGAACCAACTTAGACTGCTTGTTACTTAAAAAGTCACTTTACTGAATATTTATGGAATACTCAAAGCAGAGAGATCAATATTTACAGTAGGACATTAAAGAAAATACCTCACAGGACAGGCATAAAATTGATATTGCTATAGATATGTCATGGACACACATTCATGATTTTATCAAATACGTTTCCTGGAGAAAATAAGATAAGTAACTCACTTGATACATCAGCACTGTGTGCTTTCTTTTCCATTAATTGGAGTAAATTTATTAAAGAGGGTCTTCAGTCAGATTATTTCAGAAATAATAAATAGTAAGAAACTGGTGTGCTTTCTGAACTAGTTTCACATTTCCTTGTTCTTAGGGCAACCAACTACATGTTGCCATCATCTGAATGCTCTATAGAGGTTGTGTGAATTCTCATTTTGTACATGATTATCAATGTGCTTTAAAAAATATTGAGATGTTCATGAATGTTGGAATGTTTTCTTTCTTATGAACCTGCGCTGATATCACTGGATATGTTTTATGTGAAAAAATGTGAACTCAACCAAAGACAAAGGAATACATTTTTTATAAGCTTTTAAAAAATAAACTATTTTTGATCTTAGAGAGTTTTTACTTCTATTTTAATAGACATAATAATTGTACATATTTATAAGATGCATACTAATGTTTCAGTACATTATATAGCATATAGTGAATTATAATATATAATAATATATAACATATAGTGAACAGACCAGGGTAATTAGCATATCCATCATTTCAAATATTTATTTTTCTCTGTGTTAGAAACATTCAATATTCTCCTTTTAGAAATTTGTAGACTATATATTATTTTTACCTATAGTTATCCTACAGTGCTATAGAACTCTCTAATTTATTCCTCCTATCTAGTTGTAATTTTGTGACCTTTAAAGATAATTTCTCCCATTCCTTTTTTTCTTATACCCTTCCCAGCCTCTGCAGCCTTTCCTATAGCCTCTATTATCTTCTGTTCTAATTTACACTTCTGTAAGATCAACTTTTTTTAAGCTTTCACATGTAAGTGAGAAGATGAGGTGTTTCACTTTCTGTTTCTGGCTTATTGCACTAAATATAATGTCCACCAGTTTCGTCCATGTTGCCAAAAATAGCATAATTTTATGCTTTTTGATGACTGAATAGTATTTCATTATATAAATATACTACATTTTCTTTATTTACCTGCTGTTGTACACCTAGGTTAATTCCAAATCCTGGCAATTTTGAATAATGCTGCAATAAACATGGGGATGCTGATGTATCTTCAATATAATGATTTCATTTCCTTTGGAAAAATTCCCAGGGGTGGGGTTGCTGGATCACGTAGTAGTTCTATTTGTAGTTTTTTGAGGAATCTCTATACTCTCCACCATAGTAACTTTACTAGTTTACATCCCACCAATAGTGTACAAGAGTTGCGTTTTCTCTGCAACCTCATCAGTATTTAATGTTTTGTCACCCTAACTGGGTTGAGATAATACTTCATTGTGGCTTTAATTTTAAATATAATGTTGAACATTTAAAATATGCCTGTTGGACATTTGTATGTCTTCATTTTAGAAATGTGTGTTCAAATAATTTGTCCAATTTTTAATTGAATTGGTTTTTGTTGTTGTTGAGATGTTCAAGATTAAGTATAGTCTGGATATGAAATTCCTGTTAGATAGTTTGCAAATATTTTGTAAAAATGGTTTGCAAATATGTATTCCATTCAGTAGGCTGTCTTTTCAATATGTTCATTGCTATCTTTAGTATATAGAAGCTCTGTAGTTTGAGAGAATCCTGTTTGCTTAGTTGTGCTTTTTTGACTATGCTTTTGAGGTCTTATTCATAAACTATCTTCCCAGAACAATGTCCTGAAGCATTTTCCCTATGTTTTCTTCTAATAGTTTTATAGTTTTGAATCGTACATTCAGGTCTTTGATACCCTTGAGTTGATTTTTGTATAAGGTAAGAAACTGGGGTCTAGTTTAATTCTTCTGGATATCCAGTTTTTATAGCAAACTTTATTGAAGATACTGTTGTTGTTGTTGTTGTTTTTCCAGTGAGTATTCTTGGTTCCCTGAGAACTCAGTTGGCTATAGATAAATAGGTTAATTTCTGGATACGCTATTTTAACCAATTAGTCGATATGTCTATTATGTAATTACCATGCTGTTTTGGTTACTACAGCTTTGTCATATATTTTGAAGTATGGTAGTGTGATGCCTCCAGCTTGTTTCTTTTTGCTCAAAAGTGCTTTTTCTATATGGAGTATTTTGTGGTTTTATACAGAATGTAGGAATTTTTTTCTATTTTCATTATTGGCCTTGCAAAGAACCTGTAGATTCATTTGAGTGATATGGCCATTTTCATTAAATATATTTCTCTTCACTTTCTATTTGTGTCTTTGCAAATGGGGTGTATTTCTTGTATGCAATATATGGTTGGGTTTTTAAAAATCCATTAAGTTAGACTATGTCAAATTTGTTAAATTGATCAATTCATATTGAAGGATATTATTGATAGGTGAGGGACTTATTCTTGTCAACTTATTGATCATTTTCTCATTGTTTTATTTTATTTCTGTTTTTAACTTCCTCTCTTTCTGTTTATTTTTGCGGTTGGGTGGTTTTCTACAGTGGTAAGGTTTGATTCATTCTTTCTCCTTTGTGTATCAGCTCTACCAGTGAGTTTTTAAATTTCACATATTTTCATGAGGGTAGTTATTGTGTTTTCACTTCCAGATATAAGACTCCCTTGAGCGTTTCTTGAGAGATTGTCTAGGTTAATAAATTCCCTTAGTTTTTGCTCGTCTGCCAATAACTTTATCTCTCCTTCATTTCTGAAGAATAGCTTTTCTGAGTATAATATTCTTGACTGAAAGCCTTTTTTTCTTTCCTTTTTTCTAGTATTTTGAATATACCATCCCATTCTCTTCTGACCTGTAAGGTTTTGCAGAGAAATCCACTATTAGTTTAATGGTAATTTCCTTACATGTGATTTAATGCTTTCTTCTTGATGCTTTAAACATTCTGTCTTTGTCTTTTGATAACTTAACTATTATGTGCTTTGGAGACACTTTTTGGGGTTGGATCTATTTGGGGTTCTTTTGTGCTTCCTGGATCTGAATGTTCATATCTCTCCCAAGACTTGAGAAGTTTTGGGCTACTATTTTATTAAATATGTGTTCTACACCTTTTTCTATCTCTCCTTCTTCTAGAATACCCATAATACAAATATTTGTTTGTTTAGTGGTGTCCTGTAAACCTGTAAGCTTTCTTTCTTTTTTAGATTATTTATTTATTTATCTATCTATTTAATTAAGTCTCCCTTTTTTTTTTTTTTTTATATAGCTTCAAGTTCAGAAATCCTTTATTCTGTTTGGTCTAGTATGCTATTGAAGTCCATAATTGTATTTGTTGTTTCAGTTATTGAATTATTCAGTTCTAGTATTTTTGCTTCATTCTTTTTTTTTTGATATTTATATCTTTGTTGAATTTCTCATTCAAGTCATGAATTGACTTTCTGATTTCATTGAACTTTTAATCTATATTCTCTATATTTCGCTGAGTTATTTTAAAATTTTTTGAATTATTTTTCAGACATTTTATATATTTCCATATAATCAGGATTTGTTACTGGAAATTTATTGTTTCCCTTTGGAAGTGTCATGTTTCCTATTTGTTTCATGTGTGGTGTGTTTCTAGGTTGATTTCTACATATATAGTAAAAAGTTGATTTATATTTATCCATTTGAATGGGTCTTTGGGTTTCAGTTTGGTGGGGTGTTTTGGCTTTGGTTGCATGCAGTAATGTAGTTTCTTTGTAGTCTCTTTAGCTGCAATCTACACTGGTGATATTTGTGAGGGTCTCAGTGGCCTAGGCTGAGAGAGTTTTTAGAGGTGGTAGCATGACTTTACTGGGTGTGGAGTCACTGGACTATTCTTCAAATCAGTGGGACACGCATGCACATTGTGGGTTGGCTAATTTGAGATCTGAATTGCTGGATTTGGGGCCTTAGGGATGTTAATCTGGTCAGGAGCACAGAAATCCAGTTGCATAGCTGGGTTCAAGTGAGCTTGATTAAGTACAACCCAAGGAGCTGTTTCTTGGGTTCTAAATGTGATCACACAGGACATTGGCCAGCCTGGGCATATTTACCTAGAGGTGCTCTGGGAGTTTTTCTCAAGCATGGGTTATAGACGCAGTGCTGCTTGTCTGACCTGGGGATGTGTGTGCTGGGGTTGTCCATGGAGTTGTTTCTCAGGTTTGGAGCACAGAGGGATAGCTGCTTGATTCATCTGGGGGCTTGTCTGCCAAGAGAATCCTGAAATGCTGCTTCACAGGTTCAGGTTGTAGGCACAAATTTGCTTGACTGGCCTGGGGGAGCATCTGCCAGAGGTGGTCCACAGCCAATTTTTTTTTTTTTTTTTTTAGTTGTAGTTTCCCTCTGTCACCCAGGAAGAAGTGCAGTGATACGTTGACAGCCACCGCAGCCTTGACCTACTGGATTTAGGCGATCCTTCCACCTCAGTCTGCCAAGAAGCTGGAACTACAGGCATGCACCACTATGTCCAGCTAATTTTTTGATTTGTTGTAGAGATGAAGTCACACCAAGTTGCCCAGGCTGGTCTTGAACCCGTGGGCTCAGGCAATTCTTTCACTCAGCCTCCCAAAGTGCTGGGATTATAGGCATGAGCCACCATGCCTGGTAACCAAATGTTTTTGTAGACTTGTTTCAAATATGCAAAAATATAGGGTAAACTAAACACCCAGGTACAAGTTGAAGGAATTGAATAGATATGAGTTTAAGTGTGAAAATCACAGAAGAATAATACACGTTAATTTAATAGCTCAAATCTTCTACACACTCATCCCACATAAAAGAAATACAGATAGTTCACACTGATTATAGTTCGACTTAAGACTTTTTGACTGTATGATGGTGTGAAAGCATATGCCTTCAATAAGAACCTTAACTCCAAATTTTAAAATTTGACCTCTTCCCCAGGTAGCATTACAGAGTGCAATACTCTGTTATGATGTTGGGCCAACTTATCTAACAAAATCTTTTTAGAACAAAGTAATAAATTCTCATGTGATTTATAGAATACTGTACTGAAGGTGTTCTGAGCATATTTAAAGTAAGCTAGGCTAAGCTATAATGTGTGATAGGGTAGGTATATTAAATGCATTTTTAACTTACAGTATTTTCAATTTACAGTAGGTTCATCAGAATGCAATCCCATGATAAACTGAGGAACATTCGTAGATTATAAGAAAAGACTAATTTAGGGAATCCAACCTACAGTATTTTAACTCAATTTTTATCAGTAACTAATTATGTAATCCACACATCTGACAAGGTAACTTACCAGGTATTAGAGAGTATATAAGGGTAAAAAAATTTTGTCCAAGGGACAGAGTATGTAAACCTTATATATTTCTTTTTATTTCCTTCCATTTTTCTGCCACATGTTTTCATGTCCACTTTTTAGAGGTGTATTTGTTTATGGCAATTAACTATTATATGATGCAGGATCAGCCAGTAAAAGAGGTGATGTGTTTTTGTTCTTCCAAATTGGCTCAACAATAGAGCCTGTTATGATTTTCTAGGGTGTCAAAAGGGGTAAATTATCTCCTTTCTTTATTTCAAAGTCATAACAAAAGGAGGAAGCAGGGAATATAAAATGCAGTAGTGACAATCTCTTTAGGGCAGTGAAGAAAGGAAGAAAGATTGTGAGCTTGTTTTAACAAAAGACGATGTTGTTGTCATAACTATAGATGGGATTTGGGGGTTGGTCTTAATTATAAAGTGCCTCAACAGGCCTCTGAAATTGTATTTACTTCATTTTTTTCATTTCCTTTGAATCTTCTAAAACCTATAGTGTTGACTCATATAATAGTATGTTTCAAAAGATGAAAAATAATAATAAAAATAAAAAGAATTGTGTCAGCACTTTTGTACTTACTTTTCTGGAATATAAGTAGAAAAGGTTACAGTTTGTGTGTGTGTGTGTGTGTTTTTAAAGCAGCATTTTAATCTAAATGATAAAAGAAGCTGCTGTGTTTGAGTAGAAAGAAGAAGAATCTTTACATTTTTTTCCATATCATCTCTTACTAATTGCTTTAAAGCTACTTTTTTTGTGTGTGTTTGTTTTCTCTAAGTCTAACTCTATAACTATAGAACAAGAAAGAATAAAGAAAATTAAATTTTATATTTGCTTTTTTATTAGAAAAGTCCAATAATGTAATTGACCAGGCATCGCATCATAACCACCTAACATGTGACAGAAGTGTTTAAAATTTAGGATCTGAGATCAAATTAATCAGGCTAGACACCTACTTCTGCCACTTTTCTGATGTATAATATGCAACATGCTATTTAATCACTCTATTCACCTTTTCTTCCCTGGAAATGTAGATATTAATAATACCCTTTTCAAGGGATTAAGCATATGACTAGAAAGTAAGTGACTAGAACAACTCTATACACATAGCAATGAGTAAAAGTTAGCTTTTATTTATTAGTTATTTTTATAATTTTGTTACATGTATCTGCCAACACTGGTCTGCTTTTCTATTATACTGACTTTTATGTTTTTATCTTTTTATTAGACCAAAAGGATGCTGAATTAAAATATATATAATCTATCACATTCTTTGATACATATATTTTTGTCTGTATTGGTCACTTTCTAAATTTTATTTTTATGTGTTTTTGGTCCCTTCATCCTTATTTCATAATTCCATCCCGCTCAACTACTTCTGTTTTTTATCCTACTTTCTTTTTTTTTGTTTGTTTTGAGTTGGAGTATCATTCTGTCACCCAGGCTGGAGGGCAGTGGCATACTCCCGACCACTACAGCCTCAACCTGCTGGGCTCAGGCGATCCTTCTGGCTCAGCCTTCCAAGTAACTGGAACCTCAGGTACATGACACCATGCCCAGCTAATTTTTTTTTTTTTAATTATAGAGATGAGATCTCTCCAACTTGTCCAGGCTGGTTTCAAACCTGTGATCTCAAGAAATCCTCTCTGGGATTATAGGCGTGAGCCACCACACCCGGCCTCTTTTTATTCTACTTTAATGCATGTATTTCAATCTACTCAATGAACTGTCATTGATTTTTTAAAATGCGAAAATTTTAAATACAGTGTAGAAATACTTAAATATTTTTAAATGTATTAAGCTGCATGCTTCATTTTGTTTCTTAGCAAGTCCTATTTATTCATGGTGTTATTAATTTAGCTGGTGAATTGTTTTGATGTCCCAAAGATGATTTTTGACTACCATTTAATTCTTTCTTTTTTCTTGATGTTTGTTTTTCTTTTTTATTTTTTTAATTAGACATCTCGTATATTTTCTGCATTAAAAATGTACTTACTTTCTTTCAGCACCCCTATGTAATTAATTTCTTCCCTTTGCATTATTATTTTCTTAATTCTTTATTCTTTGAGTTTGCTTTATTATTCTTTTACTAGCTTCTTGGCTTCAAAGTTAGCTCATACAGATTTTATTTCCTGAGAAAACACTCAAAGCTATAATTTTTTCTTGCCAAAATATCTCTTTAGATGCATTTCACATATTTGCCATAGAAATTTTTTTACTGCCACTTAGCTAAAAGAAATTTATACTTTTCCTTTTAGTTTATTTTACTTAAATTGAAAGAAACCTCCTTTAAGCTCCTGAGGCACCAGCTAAATAGCATCTTTTCTTTAGAAAATTGGGTCTTATCTCCAAGAAACTTATTATCTAGATTAGTTTTTAGTATCTGCAACCTCTTTTCTTATTTTTCTCTAGATTTTCTGGTGGTAGTTGCTTTCTGCAGTTTGTTTAAGTTGAATTCCCAACCCTTGTCAATTCTTTCATGTAAAAGTTAGGTTAATTGATTTAGAGGAATGTGGAATAACAATATGGAGATGTGGAATAACAATATTTGTGTGGACTCAAATGAAACTGAGAACATTGAAATCTGTAGTCGCACTGAGCCTTCTTTGTAAATGAAAGTAACCTGCCTTCTCAAGTCTGAGCAGGCAAAAATTCCTTGTTTAAAAACTCCTGGCCATGATTGTCTTGTGAGGCTATACTTACTTTCCTCACAAACAACAAACAAATCCCAGCAAACCTTTGTTACCTCTAAATCAATAACAGTGGTTATATATTAATATGCTCAAGAAGAGAAGTAAAAAGTCACACATGGGAGGAAACAGCTTTTACGCCAAAAAACTTCCAGGATTCATTAATTTATTAGTTTTGGCAAAAACCTGGGAAATATGTGTGCAAATGGATTCTAAGGATCCTAACTGAAAATAAGAGAACAGGACCAAGACAAACTTATAGACAAAACAAGCTTAACCTTCATGCTAGATTCAGTGTGTCTAACTGAGCTAGAAGTGGCTCTAACAGATTGACAAAAATTTGAAATGACGGTTTATATATTCAATAATTTGAGATATCATATTTTTTATTGTATAATGTTCAAAAAGGAATCCAAAATATTAGGATATACAACTATTGGAGCAGCTTTATGTGTTACCTGCATCCCTTCTTCAAAAGTACTAAGACACTTTATTCAGCAAGATATTGAGAGATACATTAGGGAGGGCAGAGTTAGTTTCTCCACAAATAACTCTGGTAGATGTCTTCTATAGGTGAGATATCATGTTGAGAGATATTACAATTGAGATAGAGTTCCTGATTTCAGAGAATGATGGGATCCTGATGTTGCAGATGCCAAAAGGCATGATACAAATACCAAAAAACATAGTGGAACCATTTACTACAAAGGATAGTGGAAATAATATAGTAGTCAGAACGTTTTTATCCTCAGGAATAACTGGTGTTGGCTTGTTGATCAATATGTGCCTGACAGGAAGACCCGCTATTATATGTCCATATTGCCACAACCCCAGAGGGACATGACAAGTGTTCAAGCGGGCTTGTACATACCCATATTCCTGAGAATTAATAAAAGGATCCCTTTCCCTTATCTCCTATGCGCTTTCAGTAAATAACTTCAAAGAATCCTTAACTTCCCTGAAGACTGTGCCCAGTTAACTGAGATATGTAAATCCCCATATTCTCTCTTTTCTTAGTAGTCATAGGGTTTAATAATATAGTATCAAAGTAATAATAAGTCTTGAGATTTGTGAAATTTTTGTATCAATGTAATTGTAAGTCTTCTGATTTGTATAACTTTTGTATATAACAACATGTAGTAATGTACTATGTCTTAGGCCTAGTTAACTCCCTTTATCCTATGGCAAGCTTGAGTAACACTTCTGCCTGTTATTACTGATAAGAAGCTGTGAGATACCTCTGGCAACCAAACCCAGGAACTGTGGAACCTAAAAGTCATTATTGATAACATGCAACTGTAACTTAAGTTCTATACAATGCTCTGCCAGTCATGTAGTCATGACTGACGTGTATAGGTACCAACAACCCTAAATTTACAAAAGCAGTCTGTAAAACTTGAAGGGTGACTGGAACCACTTTAGAAAGGCCCAGAGCCTGGCTCTGTTTCCTGGATTTGAATTCAGAAGTAAACTTCTTTGAACCAGTTCCTTGCCTCTTAATTTATTGGTGTCAAGGGTTAGCAGCTAAGTGTTGTTCAAACTGTCACATGCCTAGCAATAAAACAGCTAAACAGCCTATTAGAATTTTACTTGATCTACATAGTAGGAAAATCTCTAGGTTTGGTGATCAGAAAAATGACTAAAGTCAGAAAAATAAAAAGTTATATTTTCTCAACATTGAGTCCAAATTTTAAACAAATTTTGGGTTTCCAGATCTAAGCCAGTTTATAAATGTGGTACACTGGTATTGAACTGAATTTCTGAGGACTCAAAACATCCCTTTGCTCCACTGGGTAAAGGAAAGGCTTATACTTGTATATCTGATAGTTTTGTGTGGACACCATATCCAGAGAAACTCTTCAGGTTTCTCAGGCTGTCCTACAAGTGACTCTATGACTGGGCTTTTAAAACTTAGTAGTTACATGAACAAATGGATTGTATTCTTTTTTTCATCTACTCTTATTGTATTCTTTCTCTCCCTCAATTCATACTTAACAACTTAGTGAAGAGTTTCTTATGATCAGTTGCCTAAAAATATAACATTTCAGGTCTAGTTTTCAGATATATCTGCATGATATTCCGGTACCAACAGGAAGTCAACTATTGCAACAATACAACCCCAATAAGAAGCACCTTTGAAAGAAAGACGCGAGAGGAATTGTCCTAGTGAACAGATCTTCAAGCAGTACATTTCATTGTCCAATTTATCATTTGAGAGATGACTGGAAATATGAATCTACATTGATTCATAAACAATGGCTAATGGTTTTCCTGCTTGGTTAGAGATTTGAAAGTAGCAAGATTGTACATTTAGTGATAAAATTGTCATGGGAAGATGTTTGTGAAAAAATCTCTTAGAATGGATACAGAATGCTCACCAAAAACCATTCACTGTAAAAGAGGCTCTCATTAACCCAATAGAAAATATGATACGTTCTTTGTATATTAGTCAATCTCATGCCTAAGCATCCCAGTGCTTGCTCTGGGATTTTTTCCTATGTACAAAATGTAAATGATGACACAGATGGAGATGATGCATGGGTTAAAGAACATGGATTTTCTCTTTAAAAGACTTGCTACTATCATGCTGAGCCACTGATATGGATTCATTCTCTGAAGGAATTAGGCTCCCACCTACTGGCACATTGATTACATTGGACGCCTTTCACAACGGAAGCAGGAATAATTTGTCCTCATTGGAATAGATACATAGTTTGAATATGGATTTAATTTTCCAGCTCATATTTCTTCTTCCAGAGCTACCATCTGTGGAGTTAGAATCCTCTACTTACTATTATTGTATTATATATAGGATTGCTTCTGATCAAAAAATTTATTTCACAGCAAAATATAACAATTGGTTCATCCCATGGAATTCACTGATTTTTTAATAATATTTCTTACCACACATATGGGCTTGTAGAATTCTAAAATGGTCTTCTGAAGATTAAGCTATGGTATCTTATAGAAGACAACATCCAGATAGGATGGAATTCTATCCTTCAGGGAGTGGTATATGTATATGAATTGGTGTTCAATACATAGGGGTGTTTCTTCCATAGTGAGAATATTAACTCTGAAAATCATGACATGCTTGTGGGAATGCTTCAGTCACTGTACACCTAATAATTCACTTACGCAATTTTGTCTTAGCATTCAAACAACCTCAAGAACTGTGGGTTTGAAGATTTTTAGTTTACAAAGGAAGAGTGATTTTACCTAGGGACACATGATGATTTCATTTAATTGGAAGTTTAAACTGCCTTCGGGCCATTTTAGGTTCCCAATGGCATTGAACAAAAACAGACAGAGAGGGAGGTTAGGCTACTTGCTCAGTGACCAATCCTAACTATCAAGGGAACTTTGGAGTTGCTGTTGCAAGAGAAAAAAACTAAAAAAAAACCAAAAAACAAACAAAACTAAAAAGCAAGGTTTGAAATTTGTGGTATTCTCTTAGGTATCTCTATTTCTATGTCAAGTTTTAAAAGTGGCATGAAAACTTAAGATCACTAAGTATTCATCACACCAATTAAGGAAGATATAAATCACTTTATTAAGTCCCAGACCCACTGAACTTTTGAACATTACAAAAATGAGAATTTTAACTGCTATGAATATTTTTTCTTTACTTATTATCTATTTACTTGTATGCAGGTACTTTCTATTCTTCTTCCTCCTCCTTCTCTTCCTGCTTCTCCCTCTCCTTTTCCTCCCAATAGATTTATTTTTACATTATGAATTATTACTAAATTTTCAAAAAAAATTTTTTCAAATATAATATCTAGTTATGCTTATTTTTGGTAGATAATGCTCTATGCCAATCTAGAGTAAGTAATTAAAGTTTAAAGGCAGGTACTAGAATTTGGATACTGAGGAACTGGGTTTAAGTGCTAGCTACTTACTTTTGCATGAGACTATTAAGCTTACTTAACTTCCCTGTCTCTTTTTCTCTTTTTGTTTTAGTTTGGAACATTTCTATTGACCTATCTTCAAGCTTTCTGATTCATTCTACACTGTGCTAAGTTTACTGATGAACATGTTAACAGCACTCTTTATTTCTGTTACTATGTTTTTGATTTAAAGAATTAGATTATTTCTTATAGTTTCCAATGTTTGTTGTAGTTATAGGTACCAGAGACTTAAAATTTTTCTAGTGTCCTTGTTTTTGTCTTCCTTCTTGGCTTTAGGGCTTTGTTTCATATTGCTTCTCATAAAGGGTCTGTTTCAGCTGTAATTCTTTCCTCTTACAGTGGTATAGTGGAAAAAATATGGGAAAATTCATTCTATAGTCTTCAGATTAAGTCTCTTATGGACCTGTGTCTCAGGAGTGTGGCTCTTGTAAGTATTTTTGTCTTTTCTAAAGCGATTTACCATTTTTCTTCCTTTCGTATTACTTCTCTCTTTAGCATTTCCAATCTGGTTATTTGAATTCTTCTTCCTTGTTGTCAATGAATTTTTTTTTTCTTTGGTGAAGTGAGAAGACTGGAGCAGTCTGGCGGGAATACGAATTCCCTTACTCCAGTTGGGATAAGGGTTTTGTACCGCCACTGGTGACATCTTTTCCCCTAGCAACTTGGCCTCTGTTAGGGCAAAGGATCTCTGAGGGGTTTCACAGTGATTACTATTCTCATCTCACTACCAGAGGCATAAGAGGATAATTCTCTGATCATGACCATGAGAACCTAGTGGAGTTTTAAGAGGAAAAGTTAATGAGAAAAAAGTTAATGAAAAAAATTCATGAGAATGCAGGGCTCCACTATAGCTATTGCCACGGTATTTGTTTAATGTCATGGTAGTTCATGCCTTAGCTTCATTAGTCAAAATTACTTATTAAGTAATATCCTACTGTTCCTACTGGCTTATCATATTCAGCAGTTTCTTCTTCAGGTAAGTAAATCTTGTGTCTTATATCTCTGGAAGTGCCTGTCTCTCCAGATTTTATGGCAGTCATTTGCCTATGACCTCAGTTCTCTGATGAGTCCGAGAAAAAGTCATGAAATATTTTTAATTGTTCAGCTTTTTCTTTTCGAAAGTAGAGAAGTGGTGACTTCCAAATCCTATATGTTGCAGCTAAAACCACCACCTCAATCTTTATTTATGTATTTATTTATTTGAGTTGGAGTCTCACTCTGTCGCCCAGACTGGAGTGCAGTAGCCGCTCCCGGACAACGCAGCCTCGACCTGCTGGGCTCCAGCAATCCTTCCGCCTCAGCCTTCCAAGTATTCGGAATTACAGGTATGCGCTACCATGCCCGGCTGATTTTTTGATTTATTGTAGAGATGAGTTCTCGCTGCCCAGGTGGGTCTCGAACCCGCAGGCTCAGGCAATCCACTCACCTCAGCCTCCCAAAGGTGCGGGATTACAAGCTGAGTCACTGAGCCAGGTTTACCTCAATCTTTGAAAAATAAATTTAAAATATGTGATGCAAAGAGTTGAATGAATATTAATTTTGAGATAAAAATTACTTGGTTTATAAACTATTAAAACAAACTATACTATGAAAAAACAGATATACTCTTCTCAAATTTAACTTAAAATGTTTTGACAATTAGCCATATTCCCCTTCTGAAAATTATACTCAAAGTGAGTGAATTAAGTAGTATTTTTGGTTATTTCTAACATGAAAAATGATTGTTTTTCTTAACATTTCTACCAATATTTTTTATTATGGACCTTTATTTTTCCTTTAAATATTCACCAGAAACTGACCATTCTTGGTTCACTTTTGCATGCCTATGTTGAAACTACTAGGCATAACATTTTGGAATCATAAAAATCAATAAGCCTTTTGATCTAACTTCTTCTAATGTCACATCTCCATCTGGAGTTTTGGGTGCCTTTAAAATTTTTCTGACTAAAAATATTTCATATGTATATTTATTTTATTTTATTTTATTTTATTTTTTTGCATCTGTTACTTGAGGGAATGATTGATCCTGATCAACTTGCCAACATTTCCTTTTATTTGGTCAGTAGGATGCCTGCATTTGTCCTAGAACTCAAAATATTTCTCAACTTTATAGAAATATAATAAATTTATGCTGCTTGAAGGAAGTATAAACTTAGAATTGTTCACTGTGGTACTAAAACTAGTAAGAGAGGTAAATTAGTGCCAATTAGCATAGTAAAGTGGAGAGGCAATGAAATCCAGAGCCAAGAAAATGACTGTGTGTCATTGGATAAGACAATGTACCTCTCTGAAAGTCTATTTCCCAATATCACAAAAAGTAGTCAGGTTGGAAGTTCTTTATAGCTATTTAACTAGCATATATTGAGAATCAAAAGTGTGGCAAAAGTTGTCTTTGCCAGATACTTTTCTAGGTGTTCAGAATACTGTGCTGAACAACAAAAGCAAGCTTCTTAATAATCATGGAGATTATTTCTAGGAGGAGATGAACAATAAATAAGAAAAAGAAATAAAGACTCAGGAAATTATCAAATAGTGATAAATATTCCATAAAAGATTAAAGTGATGTGATTGGGTCAGTGGATGCTACTTTAGATCAAGTTATTAGGGAAGACCTCAGATCTAAATGACTGAGAATCAGGCATGCAAAGATAGGAGAAATAGTGGATGAAAACAAAACTAACAAAATTTGGACATATGGGAAAGATTAGGCTTGTTAAAGGATAGTGAGAAAGAGGGAAGCATTACAAATTTTAAAAAATAGAGAAGGATAGGATCCAATTATGTTAGAATCTCTTCATTAGGTAAAGTGTTTAGATTTTGTTGCAAGTATGATTAGAAACCATTGACAAGTTTTCTTTCATTCTGTGATTCAGTGCTACTTTATATATTACTCATCTTCATTAATTGACAATATGAAAGGTAAAATATAGTTGCCTAATAAAATAGCAAAGCTACATTTTATTTGTGAAATAATTTATAGTATAAAATGCCTTTAAATCTATTATCTCATTTGCAGATTATAATCTTAATGTTTAAACAAAATAATAGATTTGAAGGCTTCTATAGTCTTCTGTAAAAATTTGATACCTTTTCTCTGTAAAAACTATGTTATTGTTTTACTTTTATTTTATATATGAGAAGTCTAGCCCATAATTCTTAAAATTATGTGTTCATAAATTATTAATCAGTCAGTGTGAGAGACAGGATCTAAATGTAAGTTTTTAGGCACTAAGAACTCAGATCTTTATAAGAACTACATATTTTATCTGTGTAAAATATGAATCATAGGTACACAAATATATCTTTATGTGAAAAGCTGATGCTTCTTTCAAATTTTTCCCATTTTTTTATGGATTGACCCAACTCTCAAAAAATTGTTTGTTTTGCAGTCATTTTTCTTTATTATTGATTTTTTTATAAAACGAAACTATTTTTTTCTTCTGGCTTTTCTTTTTTTTCCCTGTTAGAGTTATTTTATACAGCTGTGCTAGCTGAGTTTTATGTTCTATATCTTTTTCTCAAGTTCCACAAATAATCATGTTTTTTCTTTCATGAAAACTGTTTATTTAAGGATTTATATTTTTCATTTCCCCTTTTCTCTTTTTATTTCTCTTTTTAGTTATAACCGCTAAGGTCTGAATGTTTTGGTCCCTCCAAATTCCTTATGTTAAGATTTTAATTTCTAAAGTGATGCCAGAAAATTAGGAAGTGGGCTGTTGGGAGTTGATTAGGTCATGAGGACAGAGTCTCATGAATAGGATTAGTGCCCTTGTAAAAGAGGCCTGGGAATGACTGCTTGCTCCGTACACCATGTGAGAGCACAGTTGTGTCATCTATTCATGTCACTATACCACAGCCATGGCTTTGCATCAGAGTGCAATTCATAAACAAAAGTCACTTGAAAATTCTTTCAAGTCTGGAAACTGGCCTTCATAGGTAACATTCTGCTTTTTCTTTTTTTTTTTTTTAATCTTGAACTTTCTAGCCTTCAGAACTATGAGAAATAGATTTCTGTTGCTTATTAGCTACCCAGTATATGCTATGTTTTTATAGCAACCCAAGCACTAAGACAAACAGCTAATAGAAATTTTGAAACCTGGCCAGGCACGGCGGCTCAAGCCAGTAATCCTAACACTTTGGGAGGAAGAGGCAAAGGATTGCCTGAGCCCACACGTTGGGAGGAAGAGGCAAAGGATTGCCTGAGCCCACATGTTCTTTGGGAGGAAGAGGCAAAGGATTGCCTGAGCCCACACCAGCCTGTGCAACATGGTGAAACCTTGTTTCTACAATTAAAAAAAAAAATTAACCGGGAGTGGAAGCGTGTGCGTGTAGCTCCCGCTACTTGGAAGGCAGAGGCAGAAGGATTACTAGAGCCCAGCCGGTTGACACTGGGGTGGCCATGAGCGTGCCACTGCACTCTAGTTTGGGCAATGGCATGAGACTCTTACTCAAAAAAAAAAAAGAAAGAAAGAAATTTTGAAACCTTATATGAAAGTTGTATTTTTCTCTTTTTCTTTCATAAAACACAACATTAACAATTTCCACTAAATATATATTCCTTCCTTATTCTTTGTGAAAACTTCACACAAGTTAATTGATTTGAATCATTAAATATTTATGATTGTTTACTAAGACACTTGCTAGGTACTGTGAAAATAATGCAAAATAGAACATGAGTGATTCTTGAAATGACGGATTTAACTACAGTTAGAAAGAGTTTTCAAGTGACTAGTTTATGAACAGGGCATGGCTGTGTCATGGTGACAAACATTTTGCCCCCCACACTAGGAAGAGCAAAATTTTAAAATAAGAGACTGTAAATTTGGGGCAAAATGTGAAGTCGACTACTATTTTATCTCTAGCCACTGTTGCTAGCTGTCCCTAGGTCCTGGTTGACCCCTTTGGTAGCCATTACAGCTGGGCTGGGATAACAACTTCAAACCAGAAAAGCAAACTTATTGGGGGCACTTAGTGTGTGTAGGCTTGAAAGGAATCCCTCCTCTCTTTTTCATAATGCTGCAAGTTTGATGATAAATACAGCTATTATTTTTGTGATTACAACATGATTGGCCTTCTTATTTTTCACTACTTTAAAAAATAATGTTCTTTATTTTAAAAAATCATACATCTTCAGGCAGGAAGAATCTACATACTAAAAAAGGCAGTAAGTTTTGCTTATCAATTGTTAAGATAAGAAGCAGAAAAAGAACGGAACTTTGTTTTGCAATCCAAAGTCTAATCTTTTGATTTTCTGTTTTGACTATGGAAAACAAACAAACAAACAATTCTATTATACTGTCTAACTTCTAGACACATGTAACATCATGATAACACTTTAAAAGTATGGGTGCTTTTATTCTGTATTCTTTTTCAGACTTCTTACATGATGAATTGGAAAGAATGTGGATTTGGCAGTGATCTTGTTAAAGGATTTGAATGCAATAGTAACAGCATCATCCATCACAGTTGACTTTAAGAATAACCCTGACATTTATAAAGTGAAGTTTTATTGGTAACACGGATACATATTTATCACTAAGTATACAACTGTTAGTTCATATGTAGGCAATTTACAACCTGTTGTATTCCAAAGTTTGTTTTGTTTTAATAAGTAATAGAGACAATATGGTGCAGTAGAGAAAGCAAAGAGGAGGAGATTGTAAAAATTAAAGAGTCATGGATTCCAGTGCCTTTTCAAATATAGCTGACTGATTTGGGAAGAAATATTTTACTTCTTGATTTATAAAATGACAAAAATATGTGCATTACAGTATTGCTTTGGAGATCAAACGGTATGATATAGATAACTATACAATGCATGTGAAAATGCTTTACACAACTTAAAAACCTCACTAAACATGTATTATTTGTTATTGTTTAACTCTAATATTTTAATGCAGAAGCAGTTTTACAACTGATGGATAGATTGTATGGTAGATAAAATTGTTGGTCCAAATTTTTACTCCTTGATGTTATTCCTATAATTTAAATTGCTTTTGGCCAGTGGTATGTTGATAGAAGTAACAGAGTGTCAATTCCAAGCCTGGCCTTTAGGAAGCATCACACTTTTTCTCTTTTACCACTGTTATTGTAAGAAGAGCATTCTTTAACTTGACTGCTGGTCTAAGAAGAATCAGAGAATTAAGGATAACGTCTAGGCTTTCATCTGAACAAAGGGCTAGCCATTGACTCCATTTAAAGAAATGAGTAAAATTCAGGAAGTGTTAAATAAGAGAAAGGTTTATAAACATTAAGTTTAGGCACCTGAGCTTAAACATCTATTAAGAAATTACATATTTGGTTTGAAAGCTTACTGGAAATATTTAGGATAAAACATGAATTTGACACTCATCTATTTAGATATACTAAAAGCCAAGACTAAAAGGTAAGATCATCTAGGAAGTGAATGTGGGAAAAGAGACTATAGGAGAAGATCCCTAACATTTGGAGTTCAAGTAAACAAACAAACAAAAAAGTAAAGCCAGAAACAACATCAACAACAAAAACGAAGAAAGACAGCAATTTAATGCAAGCTTAAGGTCATGGTGTCCCTGAAGATAAACTTAAAAAGTAGAAAGTGAGTAAATATGTAAAATCCAATTAAGAACTTGGCTGGTTGGGTGAGTTGAGGATTGAACTAATTATTTGTTCTGATCAAATGAAATCCCTTGGTGATCTTGACTAGAGCTATTTCAGTGGATTAAAGCCATCAATTATTTTCAAGTATTTCACTGAAAAGGGGTTAACAGAAAAGGGGGTACAAAAGTGGTCAACATGGATTTTTAAATTTTAAAATATGTAATACATGTCTGTATGTTGTTGAGAAAGAGTCAATGAACAAAATGAATTAATGCTCACAGAGAGAAGAATTAAGAAACAATTTTTTTTTTAATTTGGAGAGAGGAGATTTTGTGATATAGGAAAATGTTGGTGATTTATTAAGAGTGAAGCAGGAATAGGGGCTCTCCTTTAATAGGAATAAAAGCAGAATATATACATATAAATTTAGATAGATTGGTAGATTTGATATTGGGAGTGAGGGGTTGGCATTTATTTAATTATGGCTTCTAAACTCTCAGTGAAATTTTAAAAAATAGTATATAAACTGAAAATAGGGTAAAAATAGATGACTTGAGGAGAGAGCCAAAATTGTGAAATGGTCATCTTGAAGAGTTGTAGTGTTAAAGTAGTAGAAAGTATATAGAAAAAGTCACTGGGATTCAAGGTCACAAATTTAAAGCGAGAAGAATCAGCAGGTTATAAGATTTCTTCTGCCATGTTTTAGCTTCTCAACTAGAAGCACGTATAAACTAACAGTTGAACTTAATCAGTATTAGAGATTTCCAGGTACCAGTATGGTTAATTCATATATCTTAGTGACTTGGAATAAAAATATATAATTTACACATAGTCTTATGTGGATTTAGCAAATTATCCAGGGATCCTTTCTGTTAACTCAATACTTTGGATTGCTTTGATATTTTGGCGCCTCTATACCAACATATGTTTCTGAGACTGCTCAGCAAAAAAACAGAAAGCATGAGAAATTACACCGTGGTTCTATGATATTTGTACCAAAAAGTGACATATGACACATTGAGGTTTCATCGGTCAAAGCTGGTCAGTTCAAAGGAGTGCAATATTCCTTGGCCCAGGAATATTGGAGGGCTAGAAGTATTGATGAGGATCATTAGTATCCAGTATATCAGATGAGTTTGATGGAGGAAAAATAAATCACTTCAGTTGATTGCATATTCAAAAGAGTTATTATAATATTGTTTCATGGAATCTAACTTGTAAAACTAGGTACATTTTTAAAAAGGGAAAGGTGATGGATCATGAATACCAAGAGTTTCCAATGAAATGATGTCTCAAACTGCCCAAATCTTTGTTGACAAAAGGATAGTAAACTAAATTAGAAGGGAAAGTTGAAGTGGAGTCAAAGATTGAGCACCGAGAAACACATTTTTGATATTTGTTTTAAATGGCACTCATTTTCAATGGTACTAATTACCAGTAAGCATGGAAACTAAAGTAGTTTAGAATAATTGTCGTGGAAAGTGGATAAGTCCCTGGCCTGAGAAACTAAGGCATCTGAAAGTTCATCTATATGGATGTTGAAATTGCAAGTGGTACAAGGACTGATGGCAATAAAATAAGAATGTGCCTAGAACTTGCATCACATGAAAGAGATGGTTGGTGGGTGGTATACTCAAAAGAGAAAGAACTAAGGTTTTGAGGGAGGAGGAATGGTCTAGGTGTACATTAAGAAGCAGACCTCTTCCCCTTTGTCTAGACCCAAGAACAGGGGTTATGGAAGGAAATTAATGGAAACAAAAACAACACAAACAAAAAACTCAGTCACCATTTGAGAGTGCTGCAGGGAAATCAGGGACTGCAGAGTTTCAAAAGAGTAAGAATCCGGCTCAAATACAGAGAGAACTAGTAAAGATGTAAGAGATTTGGTGTTGACAGAGGGTACAGTGACCGTTTGGGAGTCAGGAAAGGGTAGGACATTGGGTCCAATTAGGGGACTTATAGAGACATATGGGCTATTGTGGAAGTTTGGGGCTTTTTGTTTGGGACTTCTAAAATAAACAGGGCTATAAAATGATTAGATTAGTACTGATGGTTACTTAGGGAAAATTGGGTAATCAATTCTAATTATAGTTTCCCTTTTTTAGAATTAATTTGTTAAACAGTTTGTAAGCAGACAACATGTAGACCAAGGGAAGGGAAGTCTTCTTACCAAGAACATGAACTACTTTCAAGATTTCTTAAATCTTGTTTAGCAGTGTCCCCATTAAGGGAAATAGTGATAGGGGAAAACAGAGTTTTGTGTTTCCCTTTTAAATAGAACAGAAGGAAACAGGGATAGATTATGAGCTAAAGAACTTACTTCTCTGAATGGTTTTCCAGATTGAAAACCTGCAAATAATGGCAATTTCTACTTTACCTTTCTATTATTAATAATAGTATTTTATGATGTATACTTATAAGCACAAACCCAAACAAAGCCAGACTAGATGTGTCCTCAGCAAGTTACTAAACCTCTTTGACCTTCAGTTTTCAGATTTGGAAAACACTGCCCACAGAGTTATCAGAATTAGACTACATGATATATGCAAAGCAGTTAGAAAAATGCTTGGCACAGAGTTTTTGGTATTGCTATTATTATTATTACTGTAAATAACTGTTGTCCTCGCTTTCCATTGAATAGATCTTCAAAATATGGTTAAATCATTTTTCTATAAGCAAACTATATCTGGTCTCTGTGTACTAGCAATAATTTATGCTGATCTCTAAAGACAATAGGGAATTTTTTTGTTTTTGCATCTGAAGAAGAAAATAATTTTTAACTGTAGATATTAAATTTTAAATCTAATATTTCAATATTTAATTCAAAAAATTAACTTAGAGATCATTTTGTATATTTGCTAGTAAATGTTAAAAAGGTAGCATTTATTGTTCTGTGATTTTTAACCTCTGCCAGAAAAATAAAGTAATTGAAACAACTAACACAGGCCTCTTTTTGAGGTGTTTCCAAAACAAGTGAACCAATTAAGAATTATAATTTATGCCCATAAGAGGCATTATTAAATTTTTAGGATTTAAGCCAGTAATTCATGCATCCTTCTAATTGTAAAATATAAGTAATTGCTGAAACCCATGAAGCGAGCACATTTTGTGGTGGTCGAGGGTTATGTTTCACAGTATGCTAATATTGCTTTCCTGGTATCTTTATCAGAATTTAGTGTCAGGTTGTTACCTACTTCATGAAATGAGTCAAGAGGCTTTCCATGTTTTTCTCTTTCAAAGAAAGAGTTTTCAGATAAAACTCTGACTTTAGCATAATTAAAGTCAAGAACCTCTTTTCGGATAATACTGTGATTATCCTAACTCATTTATTTGTACTGTTTTTATATTTTTATTCTCATCTACTCTAATTTAATTTTAATCACATTGAGAACATACATTTTTTTCTAAAAAATGAAACTTTATTTAAGATTTTTATTTTTCTGGGTAGAATTATTTATAATGTTACCTTGATACTGTTTTTCCTTCTTAAATCACCCGTTTTGTCTGAGACTGAATGCCTAATCTATTTATATTTTATTTGCCTTTTTTTGTCAATTTTATGTTTTGCTTTCAGTTTAATTTGTATTTAACTTTAGCAATTTCAGATACTTCTTTTAGTTTTATTTTTTATACTCTTTTCCAGTTTTTGAAGTTGAATCCTTGTTACATGTGTTTTTTATTTTCTCTTAGTTCGTAATTAAATAACTTTATTCTGATTTTTCTTTCAAAGATATTTTGATGTGTTACATTAGTTTTGATATTTAGTGCGCATTTGTTAATGTCAAATAGTGTACAACTACTGTTTAATTTAAAATCTCCTTTCTTTAAGAAGACATTTATTTTAATACTGGGGTAGATTTAAAATGTTTCTAATGACTTTAAGACATTTTGAAGAATGGGACTTCAATGTTTTAAAATATTTTGAACACTGATGAGAAATTGCTGATTTTTGAAATATAGAATAGTCACTGAAAAAGAAAGTACCTGCTTGTATGGTACAAAGATTGATATACATCCCATGTGTAAAAACGTATCTTTAAAACCACCTTATTATTTCATTAGGACATAATGTAGTGTTAAGTACAGGAGTTAGGCATACAGTTGTTCTAGCTGCAAATACTGGCTTCGCTTAATAACTCTGTGACTTTGAATTATTCACTTTTTGTCTCACAATAAAAGCTACTTAAATTACTTGAGCCTTGTTTTTATTATATCAAATATTGCTATGATGGTTAAATAAAATGTGCAAGGTATTTAGCATTGCTTAGAACAAAATGGTTGTTATTACATTCTTATTGTGCTGCTGACATTATTATTTCAATTATTATTTTTTGTGATTATTTACATTTTGCCAACACACATGTCAAAGTCTTGAAGATGTATGTTTGTTTTTTCAACTGCTTGTCACTTACTTAGGTATTTATATCCAATGCAGCATGATTAAGGAGTATAAGTTTTAGATAATTGTATCTTCTTAGAGAAGTATGAAGTAAAAAATATTGAGCTCTGAATCAGTTGCCCTGGGTTTCAATCTGAGCTCCATTATTTTCCAATCTTATAACCTTTGACAAAATAAACTAACTCCCTTACTTTATTTTGAAAATAAAAATCATATTGTATCTAATTTATAGAGCAATTTAGACCTATTCATGAGTTAATGAATATAAAGTAATGGAATAGTCTCTAGTACAATACAAATCTCATTAAATGTAGCTATTATTAATACCACATATGAAGCCCTTCAAGGAAAACATCATATGGTATTCCAGAAAACAGTCACCTGTTTGCTTTGCTTACCACGCATGTGCCCACTTTTAAAAAATTTTTATTGCCACTTAATTTCTGGTGTAACTATTTTAAACATCACGTAGTTTGATTCTTCTTTAAGTCATTGTGAGAGTTTTGACTTAATAAATTGAGCTCCTTTAAATGTAATATGTTAACTAATATAAATTGTGTTGTACCTAATTGTCAGCTTGCTTTATGCTCCATTTAAAAAATTTTCCTGCTTTCTCTACTATTTTTGTTAGTCTATTTATATTGTCCTTGTTTGAATTTTCTCCAATGTTGTGATTTATGTTTCATTTTTTAGAAAGTTGCTTTAACCTCTTTTGTTCTAATTTATAAAATTAATATAAAAATGCTATTTTTGAGTAATGTATATTGACAAAATAATTCATCCCATTTTACTTTTTCTCTATTCAATTCTGATGAAAATATTCTGAATGGTCTGTCATTTTAGATAAATATGAATTTTCCTTATTTTATGATATATTTAACATTTGCCAACTTTTTGACAGATTAATAAAAACAATGGCAAATTTTTGCCATTTACTTACCTTTATTCATGTAACTTGTAATTGTCCTTCTTTAAATTTTTGCTTTCTCTCATTTATCTCCTCAACTTAGCTTTCGATCTCAAATTTTAGAAAGAAAAGAATGAGAAACATTTTTTAACATTATGTACCTGAGAATATTTTTATTTTTTCTTGGGTCCACACATAAACGACTACTTAGCGAGAGTTGACATTTTGAGGTCATGTCTTTTTTTACACAATATTCTGAAAACTGTGTCTCGTGATCTCTAGCATTTAGTTTATGCAACAATATCACAGGAACAACTGATTTTTTATTTCTTCAGTAGTATCCATTTGTTTATTTGTTCTTCTTTGTTTTTCCATTTCTTGTGCTTAAATAATGTTTTTCTTATCTTTGTAGTTCAAAATTGTATAATAAATCATTTTTGGTTGATATTCCTGAGCAAACCATGAAATGTTATTGATTTTCTTCCATTTGAAATATTTAGCTATTTAGTCATTTGCTTCTGGTAAAGAAATTATTAGTATCCTTTCACTGAATTGTCTAACCTTGACATTTATCATTCTTCTTTTTCAACATTTCAAATTTTTTACTATTTATTAGTTGCATTCTAGGTGAGGTTCTCACATTTGTCTTTTAGGGTACTGATTCAATTGTCTACAGCATCAAATTTTATTTCCCTTGCCAGCAATGTAGCCTTTAAAAAAATTATTCTGATCTTTGGCTTATTTTATTATTTTTAAATCTCTTCTGATTTATTCCTTATTATTTTGTTTTTCTCATTTATAAGACCAAGTTCCTTGAAATTCATAAAGGATGCAAATGGCACTCTAAATTTGTTATGTTGGCTGTTGTATAATTTCTGAAGTATGTGCTTCTTGTGAGTCTTCTAGATACTAATACGTTTCCTTATAACATAGAAAACTTTTCCTGTTATCATTTTTGTTCTTATATTGTAGTTATTACTGTATTATGTATTACTTAGTATAGACTAAGTGCTATAAAAATAGAACTAAATAAATGGCTTAACACAATAAAAGTTTACAACATTTGTTCCCAAAACAATAATCGACAAATATATAGGAAGATCATATTTTCTACATGAGTTTATTCAGTGACCCATGCTCCCAATTTCTTTATCTCTGCTAGTGCCTGGATTTTTGCTATTGTCTCTATGTACCAGTTAGAAGGAGAAAGAATGAGAAGTAGAGTGCGTAAGTTGTTGTGGTGGCCCCAGACTGCAAATGGCACATATCATCATGGTTCATGTGTTGTTGATGAGAATTCAGTCCCATGGTTACACCTAACTCTGAATGAGCCTGGGAAATGAAGCTATTGTGCACCAAAGAAGAAAAAAATGGGCTTGGTTAAAAGCTAGCAGTCTTAGAGAAGCTCTCAAAAAAGGCAATATATGCTCTGTCAATATACAAGCCAGAATGAAGTAGACTCAGTAGAATGCAATTAGTAATTAATGTCAATTTGCTAGACTGTTCTTTTAAATCTGCTTGGTAGCATCATTATTTCTCATACGTGCATAAAATCTCAAATCTATCCCATAGTTTTTCTAACCACTTGCACATATTAACAAGCATCTCAGTCATTAAGTATTAAATAATAAACAAATAAAGATCTGTCTCAGCTAATATCAAAAGATAAACACTTTCACCCAATTTAAAACTTCTTTCTTCAAATTCAACTTCAGCATGACTCAGGCTTGAAAATGTACAGTGCGGGGAAAAGTATCTCTTTTGTTATTCTATAAGCACATAGTATTGACTTTTAATGACTCTTCTATAGAAATGAGAAGTCATGTTTTTAGTATTATAGATGGAAGACAAGGTGTTATGTAAAGCTTCAAGTCAATTTAAGATTTTTAATGGATTTTAGGCTTTTAAATCTTTTACCTATCAAAGTACAATCTTTTTTTCCTCACTTGCTTTGTCGCATGTAATTCTGAATAAACACAGTATAGTTTATGGAGAAAAATGCATTAAATGCTCTGAAGGATTTATTCCTATTAAATTTTTTCATGTTTCCTCTTAGCCTATTGGTTTTAGTTAAGTTACTACTTCTACAAAGCATAGGTTTTATCAGCAACCCACAACAGCACCCTAATACCTTCAGAACCCTGTCACTCCATTCCCAGTTCTTCTCCAGAATATGAAACCTTTTTTCCAAGTGTCGAGGCAAGTATGATGGTATTCACTGTTGAGGAAGTAATATTGTTCAACTTCTAGAATCCACATATACTGCCCAGGTGATGAATATTGCAAATGTTATGAAGTATAGTGCTAACATAATCAGAACACAGTTTTATGAATGATGCTTGGGTGTGCCATGAGTAAACGTTTTTCAAAATTCAAATTCATTTACCTTATTGACAATTCCTTTTTGCGTGACATTTTCTAAAAGCCTTCATTTTCATTGTTTTTTAATTTTTTAATCAGTGATTTCACAGGTATATGTAAAGTAAGTGCCTTGTTCTTTTTTGTTTAAATGTTATTATATTACAATATGATATATTAGCACAGAGTATATATTGTTTACAAAAGAATATAACATATAAGTGAAGAAATGTGTTATAGTTTGTCTAAATTGCATTATTTTGAGATTCACACACAAAAACTAAAACACTTTCCTAAATTATAACTTATCTAAGACTTACTTAGATGTATTTCTCAATCTTGTCTCTATTTGTAAATTTTTATTACTGGCCCACAAAGAGTTACTAAATATATTGGAGTAAGTATTTATGAAAACTGACATTGCAGTAACATTCAAGTATGTAATCATTTTTCTAGAAATTTATTTTTTAAACAATAATTTTCCATGTTGCATAGGAGGAAAACATCACCACAGAGAGTTTTAGATGTAATGTTCAAGAGATATTCAGAACAACTCCTATTATGCTTCATGTTTCTGTTTCCTGAGGAAATATCTATGTCCAAATTTCCTAGGTCATTCATCATTAGTCAGATTTTTATCTCAAAACTGGTCTGTAGCTTGATTAGTCTAGTCCCATCTTGTACACTTCTCTATCATCCCAACTCTTTTCCTGGGCTGTTCGCTCATTAAGACTCTCTTATATCCTCAGTTTTTTTCTAAATATATCCAACAACACATTCTCCATGTATCCACCACTGCCTATCATTTTCTAAAGTCTTTTGTCCCTGCAAATTTTTTAGTCACCATCATGAATATTGTCTATTTTTTTCACCAATAAACAAAACTACTTTATTTTTATCTATCCAAAATATCTATCTATCTATCTATCTATCTATCTATCTATCTATCTATCTATCTATCTATCTTAATCTATCAATCATATAGCTCTCTATCATCTATCCATTATTTAATCTATCTAATCTTTCATCCGTCATAATTTATCTAGCTATTCTGCCATAATATTCCTTTCCAAATGCTGTTTTAATTCCCTCTTCCTATTCATAAAAATTAATGAATAAATTTTGAAAGAAGAATCTATCCCTATTGCCTGTACTTTCTCATTTTCCTTTCTGATCTTGCTTCATCTCTGCTACAGAAATGAGCTGCTTTTGTCAAGGTAACATGTAATTTAGATTTTGACAAATGTTGCTTTTTTGTTCTAATTGATATATAGCTCAGCATTTAATGTAAAATACCACTTTCTGTTAAATCACTTTATTCCTTTGCATTTTTTTCCCATCACATTGTATTTCTTCTGCCTTATTGCTCATTCCACCTCAGTGTCTGATTCCTGACGGTCATTTTGTGTCATTTGACTTTAGATCACAACTCAGTCATCAAACCTACTTCTTTGCTCTTAATATACCATATTTATGAGGTAACCTCATCCAGTTTCATGACTACAAATAACGTCTGTATTCTGATAATTTTCAATATTTAACTACAGCCCTTACTTATTACCTGAAATCTAGACGCATATCTCCAACATCTTACTTGGCATCTCTACTTAAGAGGTAGTATGTCCAATTTAAGACATCTCAGTAGAACTCATGATCCTCTCCCAGAACATGTACTTTTAAAAAAAAATTCTTCCCTATCTTGATAAATGACCCCAACACTAACTCAGTTACTTAAACCAAAAACTTGAGAATCTTTGTTGATTTTCATATCTTCTTTAACCTTTTCTTTTGATCTTTATCTGCAAAATATATTACATTCTTTTTTCACTTCTCTCTACTATTCCACTAATCTACTTGACCAGACCATGATTATCTTTAGATCCGACTATAACAATACCCTACTCCTTTGTCTTTCTGTAAGCTCTCAATCTATTCTCCAAGCATCAGACTAAATATTCAAATCACTCATCATGCAAGAATCTAAAGACCTCTAGTAACTTTTCTTTATGATTACAATAATATTCAAAGTTTTTGCAATGACCTATGAGTGTTTGGCTTCTAATGCTTTCTCAGAATCATAAATATTTCTTCCCTTGGTCATGATAACCTAGTCATGTTAGTTCTCTCTCAGATAGCTCAAGGAGTTTATGTTTACTGTTTCTTTTGCTTATGATACTCTTCCTTCATATCTTCAAATGATTGGTTTCTTCATTTTTATATATATGTCTTCTCTAAAGTTATAGTCTTTGCAGGTCACCATCACCTAATTCATTTAAAGGAATCCTCTCATTGCTCAGAATCACAGTATTTTCTTCTATTTTTATCATATTATATATAACCAACCGATACCATCTTGTTTTTATGTTTTGCTTGTTTTTTTAAAAAATTATGCTCTGCCCACCTTCTTCTCAAACAAAATGTATGTTCCTGAGTTTAGAAACTAAGTTTGTTTTGTTATATCCTTTACTTAAAAAACGGCTTAGAAGACAATTGGAAAATTTTTTTGACTAAATGAAATTTAAGAGTAGTTGAATTAATGGCTATTGGTCAGAAAATCTTTTAAACAAGAAGTCAGTAAGATCATGTCTTATATATGAGGGAGACCCCCTCAAAACAAAGCACATTTCTAAAAAAATATATTTTTCTTACATGGATAAACTTCAGTCACCTTCAAAGTACTCTCTGATGCAATACACCTTTCGAGACACTTTTTCCACTGTTCAAAATAGTTTTTAAACTGGTCAATGTTGTTGCCTTTTAGTGCTTCTGACGTTTTCTGTTTCACTTCTTTCAGATTAGCAAAATGTTTCCCTTTGAGAACTTTTTTCACTGGGGAAACAAAAAGAGTTGCTCAGGGTGTTATTAGGTGAATAGAGCTGGTAGGACATGGGGGTCATGCCTTTTTTTTTTTTTTTTTTGGTCAAAAACTGCATAACAGTGTGATGTGGGCAGATGTGTTGTCATGGTGAAAGAACCAGTCATCTGTTTGCCACAACTCACGATATTTCTTCTGCAAATCATGATGCAGCTTTCTCAAAACTTCCAGATAAAAACTTTGGTTGACCGCTTGATCTGGAGGGACAAATTCCAAGTGTATTACAAGGGGCCCTCCCTCCAAAAGATAATTCCATTTTTGGGGGGGAGTCCCTTATTGCGTACTTTATCATTCGAGTTAATTTTAATAATTATCTAGAGATTAAAACAGTTATGTGAGATTACAATTTTCTCTAGTCTTTGAACCCAGACAAGAAAACAATGGGGAAAATGATGTTACAAGGAAGAAATATCTCTGGGAGGCAAAGAAAAGGAAATAAAACCATAAAATATCAAAGGGTTTTTTTTCCTTTCTCCTCTTATTTTTAGTTAACGCATATAATTTTCATATTATGAGATACAGAGTGATATTTTGAAACATGTATACAATTTGTAATGATTAAATCAGGGTAGTTATATCTATCACCTTGAACGTTTATCTTTTTCTTTGTGTTGTTAACATTAAAAATTCTCTCTTATGATTAACTGAGCCCATGGATTTGAGACCAGCCTGGGCAATATGGTGAGACCTTGTCTCTACAATAAACTTTAAAAAATTAGCAGAGCATGGTGTAGAGTGCCTGTAGTTCCAACTACTTGGAAGGCTGAGGCAAAAGGATCGCCTGAGTTCAGCAAGTCGAGGCTGCAGGGGTCATGAGCGTGCCAGTGCACTTCAGCCTGGGACACAGTAAGACGCCAACTAAAAAAAAAAAAAAAAAAAAATCCTCTCTCATAGCTTTTTGAAAATATACCCTAATTATTGTTAACTATATTTACCACAAAATGCTAGGGAACACTGGAATTTATTCCTCCCATCTACTTGTAACTTTATATCTGTTAACCAACCTTTCTGTATCACCTCCTTCTCCCAACTTCTCCAGACTCTAATAACCACAATTGTATTCTCACTTCTATGAACCCAATGCTTTTTAGCCCTCACATATGAGGGAGAACATGTGGTATTTATCTTACTGTGGGTGACTTATTTCACTTGACATAATGTTGTTCATGTTGCTCATTCATATCGCCATAAATGACAAAATTTTGTTACATTCTGTGACTGAGCACTGTTTTATTGTAAATATATATCTCATTTTCTTTATCAGTTCATCTGCTGGGGGATGTTTAGATTGATTCCTTATTGTTGTTATTGTGAACAAGGCTACAAAAACATGGGTTTCAGGTATACTTTCAATACGTTGATTTTCTTTCCTTTGAATACATACTCAGTAATGAGATTGCAGGATTTTATAGTAGTTTTCTTTTTAGTGTTTTTGAGAAAATACTCTTTCTTATAATAGCTTTATTAATTTATATTCTCACCAACAGTGACTATAAAAGTTATCTTAAAGAATGATTTAAAAATGAAGTTATTATAAATATAAATAAAACCTGCTTTAATAGACCTTCAAATCTCAAAGAAAAAAGAAAAGAGATCATCTATTTTACAGTTTGTTTTTCAACTCTATAACATAGAAAGGGACTAAGTTTACTGACAAAGCAAAAAATAATTTAACTTCATTAAACATGCTAATTTAGATACCTCTTAAAAATGCCAAACTATATTTTATTACTTTTTCAATTACAATTAATCTATTTTTGAAGTTCTAATTAAATGCTTGGATGAGAAAGCATGTCCTTGCTTTCGCTTTTAAAGAATTAGTGGTTGTTTGATTGACCGCAACATGAAATACAAATTTGGAAATTTATTCCTGACGTAATAACAAAGTGTTACATTTTGAGTAATAGTGCACTGAAAACTTTAAAACTATTATATATGTGAGTTACTTTAATTGCTTTCCTTTAAAACATTAAAAAACATACAGTTTCAGTTTAAATTAGTATGCATATTTTAAATGTGGATTTTGGAACAGAGATAGATATTAGTATTTAACTATGAAAATTTTGCTTCTAACTTTAAATTATTGAGAATATTACTTTTATCAGAAGAAAATGAATTATAATTGCCACATTCCAAGTTACCATAATAGATATCCTCTGTGTTATCATTTTTTTACCCCATGAAGGTTTATCTCTGAGTTTATGTGCTGATACATACAAATATACTTACCGTGACTATATAGACAATTTTCATCAAATCTTTTATGTTTGTCTATACACCCTAAATAATTGGTTTTACTTGGAGGGAACAAATCTTTCTGAAAAGTGATATTACTCCAAATTATCAAAGACCATTATTTCACAGAATTTTATTAATTTTAGAAAAGTATACTTAATCAAGAAGTGCAACTGATAGAAAACTCTTGTACCTTGTGGTTTTTACATAAATTATTTCAAATTAGATACAGTAATTCTTTGGTAATTCATGCAAATTTGGTTAAAAAAATAAGACAACTTTACTCATGACGTGAGTGAAAGCATGAGAAAAACTGATACAAGTTCTAATTTTATAAGATCTGAGTTCTATTTAGAAGTAATGATTGATAAGGTAAGAGAGAAACAATAAAGCATGAACCATGGTTAAATCTCTAAAACATTTTTTATTTTGTTTCTGTTTTCATAATTTGTTGACGTAAAAGTAGTGATCAAGAAATGAGTATATTTATTAAGAGAAATTCTAGCAAAAGAAATTACTCTTTCAGATGATCAAGTCCACCCTAATATCTACAGGGCACTGAGCAAGTACATACATGACAGCTCACATAAAAGTTATGAATGAAGCTAAGAATATGTTAAATAATATATAATATATAACTCCTGTCATGAAAAGTATACCCTTTATTAAAAAAGTGAATCATATATAAAAATACTGTTTGTATAACTGAAAAACAACAAAAAATTAAATATAATGGCATTTCAATATTATTGTACATGGCGTGTTCTTTGATGGACCAATGACATCTGAATTATTCAAAATAAACATGTCATAAATGTCATAAATCAGTACATATAAGTATATGCTTATAGTTCAGGTAAGTCATATGTTAACATTATTATAATTGATATTTTATGATAATTTACAGTCAATTGGCAATAATATTAATATGTTTCTTGAGTCATTGCAATTCTAAGATAGTCTTTAAATAAATTCAATTTGGAGATATTTTACTTTATTGAAACATGAATAACCACTAATATAACATTCAAAAAGTACCATGAAAGATCATACAAAAATTGATATGTTATTGTCATAGTTATCATGTTATTAAAATAATTTAATTTTATTTTATGCAACTTTATTACTTATATTATGATTTTAACTATTTATTAGCAATATATAAATCCATGCAATACCTCTTAAATTAAAAAAATTTAAGCTATAGTGATATAAAGAAAACAAAAAAACTCAATTTATTATTCAATATTTTTTTAAAAACAACAAAATTTACCTTGATTGATAATAGAAAGTAGTCTGACTAGAATTATTTTTTGAATTTTTTATATGATTTCTTTCATTGTCACATTTCATATTTTTGATTTTCTTATTCTACTTTCCTGAGAATATATAAATACTACTTTATTTGTATATTTCACATTAACTATCTTTTGGTTAAAATTTTAGAGGCCGGGCTCGGTGGCTCAGCCTGTAATCCCGCGCCTTGGGAGGTTGAGGTGAGTGGATTGCCTGAGCCCGCGGGTTCGAGACCCGCCTGGGGAACTTGACGAGACCTCGTCTCTATAATAAATCAAAAAATTAGCTGGGTGTGGTAGCACGTGCCTGTAGTTCCAGCTACTTGGAAGGCTGTGGTGGAAGGATCGCTGGAGCCCAGCAGGTCGAGGCTGCGGTGACTGGGAGCGGCCACTGCACTCCAGACTGGGTGACAGAGTGAGACTCCAACTCAAAATAAATAAATAAAATAAAATAAAAAATTTAAAAATTCATCTTTAAAATTAATAGCCAAAAAAATTAGAAGGCTTTTAAAAACTTTTTATAGCACTTGATTTGACAAGAATCTATTGTATTTATACAATTTGAGAAAGATCTACCAATTTGATCAATCTGTCTTTTCTTTTTATTAAACTGTGCCTCTTCCCTATGAGGCAAAGGAACAACCCACAAATCTTGAAATTTGGAAATTATTGCAAGAGATGAGAAGGAGGGTCTCCCTGGAGCCCAAAGAGTGCTGGGAGAATTGATGTTTTGGTTAAGCATTGTGTAGTGCCAGTGTTGAATATTATGTCATAACATAGGTACCCATATATTCTCCCATATATTTACTTAATTTTATTTTAAACTGCTTTTGAAATGTGAGACCCTCTAAAGTTAAAGCCTAGAGGAGAGAAATATACATGCAGTTATTTAGATAGGTTTTTTTTTTTTTGCCTTTGCCATACCTACCCTAGATTGCCTACCTGACTCCATTATCATTTACTGACTTAGACCTGATATTTTCCAGGGACTATTAACAGTAATAATCCTTGTCTTTGAATTTTGAGGAACCTGTTGTTTTAGTCCACCATCTCAAATATTTTATAATATTTGTAACTAACTTCCCTGTTTGGAACAAGTTTGATGCCCAGATTCCCCTGCTGCCAATTTGTCTACTACACTAAAAACAATCCTGTTCATCGACTTATTTCTTCCTTCTTGTTGTTAAGCTAATAAAAACTGCAGATACCATGAACCACAATTTTCTAAAAAACAAATAGTTTGTTTAATGTGGGCTGGAATAAAAATTGTGACATAACCTAAAGTTTAATAAACTGTGACAGTACAACTTCTTTAATAAAATAGTTATTTAGTTGAATTCTTAAAATAAATGGGTAATAATGAGCATTTTCAAATATAACCTATAGAACATACGAATTGCATTATTATTTCACTGCCTATTAAAGAACTAAACTAATACTCAGTTCGTTACCCGGATACTTCTATACCTCATTTCTCATTTTTCATTACGAAAGAAAATCAAAATATGATCATTTAAATAGAATTGGAATTAATTCAATACATTAAAAAATACATATTTTGTAATGCAGATTCAAGTTAATAAAGTCCATACAATGAAAGAATATAAGCTGAAGACTTTTAAGAACAGAATTTTCCTTGTCAAATACATAAAAGAAACTCAGCCATAAAAAAAAAAAATCTGTTATTGAGTAAAACAGTCACTTATGTGGTTGCAGTAGAAGGAAGTTTTCCACCTGTATCTGAAATTAATACTAACTGAAAAAAGAAATTGAATACAAAGTGATTTTCCTACTTGGCAATATGAACATAGATAAATTACCCACCTTGAGACAAGAAAATCACCCAGAAAGCAAACTACCCTAAACAAAACAATGGTGAGTGAGATAACTATGGCGAGATACAGAAGGAAGAGAGAAAGTGCAGTGCATTTATGTGAAGTCAGGTATCTCAGCAAATACTGGCAAGTGCTGTATAAAACAAATGTAAGATTTCTCTGAGCTGACTACCTTGTTAATGACCATAAAGAATTCCTTTAGAATAGACTGGCTTACAGACTTCATGATTTTTGCAAGAGAGAAATGAATGTAGGAAAGTATATAGGGACCCAGTTAATGCCAGGAATAGCAAACACACAAATAAACAAAAAATTTGTTGGTAAATTCTTTGGCCATTGCATGACTGTACAAATTTTAAAAACAACACAAAACAAAAAAAAAAAATCATGTCATCTTTAGAAAGAATAATAATAGCACAATACTTAATTTATAACCTATGTATATGTTTTTTATTTTAAAGTTATAGGGTACAATACAGGGTTAGGTATTCAACTGGTCATTGCACAGGTAAAGTTTGGGCCTCCCTTTGGTCCCCACTTTACCTGGTTTGAGATCAGGTACCCTTATTGATGAACTGTGCCTCACCCTCTCTTGGCAGCTTCCCACTTCTCTCAATCCTTTCTTATACTATTATGATAATTCTTCAGGGACCGCTTATGACTGAGAACAGCTGGTATTTAGTTTTTTGTTTCTGTGAAAGATCACTGAGTATTACAGACTCTAAGTCCATCTAAGTTGCTGCAAAGTTCATAATTTTATCTTTCTTTATGACTGTGTAATATTCCATTGTGTATATATACCATTCTCACCCCTTATGTTCAACATAGTGTTGGAAGTCCTATCTAAAGCAATCAGACAAGAGAAGGAAATTAGGGGTATCCAAATAGGAGAAGAGAATTTAAGTTTTTCCTCTTTTCAGACGATGTGATCCTATACCTTGAAAACCCAAGAGAATTTGTTAAAAACTTTTTTGCATGGATAAAGAACTTTGCCAATGTCTCAGGGTATAAAATAAATGTGCAAAAGACAGTTTCATTCCTATACACCAACAATAAACAAACAGAAACCATACCTTGGCATTTTCCTAACCAGAGAAGTGAAAGACTTTTAAAACAAAAACTACAAAACACTTCTCCAAGAAATCAAATTCTGGAATTCAAACCATAATTTCTCAACCAACTCATCTTTGGCAAAGCCTCCACTACCAACCAATGGGGAGAAGTGAAATTGTTCAGTAAATGGTGCTGGGAAAACTGACTGATCACATGCAGAAGATTAAAACAAGAGCCCTACCTATCACTATAAAAAAAAAATCAACTCTAAATGGATCAAAGAACTAAATGTAAAACCTCAAACTATAAGAACCTTAGAAACTGTAGGAGACATCCTTATGGAAATAGGAACTGGCAACCAATTCCTGATCAAAACCCCAAGTGTCCATGTCATAAGAGATAAGATAGACAAGATAGACCTCATCAAACTGAAAAGTTTCTGCAAAGCAAAAGAAACCATCAAGAGAGTGGGGAGACAGCCCACAGAATGGGAAAAAATATTTGTGAACTATAACCTATGTTTTGTAATGACTTTCAAACTAAATGTGATATAATTTGGGGGCGTTAAAATGTATATGTGATGCTGTTGTTAAATTCTAATTGATTTAACTGAGTAAGTTTGCTTCTTACCTAGATTTTTTTCAGAAAAAGCTGAATTTAAGTAACTAACATTAACAGTTAAGCAGTGCATATATTTTGGTACCAATATAGTCTGTATATCAAATTTCCCTTCAGAACCTGTGATAAGAAATATTATTTAAATTATAACATTTTGAAAGGATGAGATACAAACACCTGCTAAAGGGGCACCAGAAAGTAACAATTTGTAGTGAATATAGAAGTGTAGCATTTTCTAGAACATTTACATTTAAAAATATTAATGTATCTATACTAACCTATATACAAAAGTGTGTAAGAAACATGTTTTAAATTTTCTGAATTATAATTTAAAAAAAAAATCTGATATGAAGAGTTAACAAAAATGGATCCATAATGACAAAATACCTTTTAATGCATTTATTTAGTGACTTCAGTCAAATTTGCATATTAAAAATGTGTTAGTACTAAGTGTGCTCTTTTTGTTCAGGATTACAATTAAAACTTTAATTATTTTGTTTATCCAATCATGGTAGCGAAATTCCATTAGATATGTTTTACTTAGAAAACTGTGGGCTTTTAAAAATTGTATTATTTTATTTGAAATATAAGCTAATACAATTTTGTCAATCAGTTAAAACTTTTCCAATAGTAACAAATTTCTAAGTTTCTTTAAGCATTCTCTCTCTGTGTGTTTATGTTGTGCCTGTAGAAACTTATTTAGGGGCAAATCTGGACTGAGTTGAATGCTGCAAAATCTCAAGAACAATTTTCTGGAAATAATTTGTAAAGAGACAAAGATACATAGTGTTGGAAGCTCTAGCTAGAGCAATCAGACAAGAGAAGGAAATCAGGGGCATCCAAATAGGAAAAGAGGAAGTCAAGTTATCCCTCTTTGTTGATGATATGATTCTATGCCTTGAAAATTCAAGAGAATCTGTCAATAATGTTCTTGCACTGATAAAGAATTTTGGAAAAGACTTAGGGTACAAAATCAATGTGCAAATGACAGTCGTATTCTTATACACCAACAGCAAACAGGTAGAGAACCAAATAAAACACAATCTTGTTCACAATAGCAACAACAACAACAACAAAAATGGGATACCTTAGCATCCTCCTAACCAGAGAAGTGAAAGACCTTTACAACAAAAACTACAAAATACTACTCAAATACATCAGAGATGACACAAATGAAAAAATATTCCATTCTCATGGATTGGAAGAATCAATATTGCTAAAATGTCTGTACTGCCCAAGGCAGTCTGTAGATTTAATGCAATAACCATTAAATTACCAACACCATTCTTCTCAGACCTGGAAATAACAATACAGAAATTCATATGGAAACATAAATGACCATGAATAGCCAAAACAATTCTTAGCAAAAGACAGCAAAAGTGGGAGGTATCACACTTCCAGACTTAAACTTTATTATAAGGCTGCAATAATCAAAACAGCCTGGTATTGGTACAAGAACAGGTATACAGACCAATGGAACAGGATAGAGATTCCAGAATCAAAACCTCAGTTTCTCAACTCATCTTCGACAGAGCCTCCACTAACAACCACTGGGGAGAGGAGAACTTATTCAGTAAAAGGTGCTGGGAAAATTGGCTGACCACATGCAGAAGATTAAAACAAGACCCCTACCTATCACCATACACAAAAATCAACTCTAAAAGGATCAAAGATCTAAATGTAAAACCTCAAACCATAAGAACCTTAGAAAGTTCAGGAGACACCCTTATAGAAATTGGAACTGGCAACCAATTCCTGATCAAAGCCCCAAGTGCCCATGCCGTAAGAGATAAGATAGACAAGAGGAACCTCATCGAACTGAAAAGCTTCTGTAAAGCAAAGAAAACCATTAAGGGAGCGAGGAGACAGCCCAAAGAATAAGAAAAAAAAATTGCCAACTATATATCTGACAAAGGCCTAACTTCTAGGATCTACAAGAAATTTAAATGTGCTGAAAAGAAAAAAGCAAAAGACCCTATTACAAAGTGGGTAAAAGATATGAATAGACACTTCTCAAAAGATATACGAGCAGCCAGCAGATACATGAAAAAAATGCTCAGTCTCAATTATATCAAAGACATGCAAATTAAAACCACACTGAGGTATCAACTAACTCCAGTCAGGATGGTCATCGTCAATAACACAAAAATCGACTGATGCTGGAGAGGATGCGGAGAATGGGGAACCCTTCTACCATGCTGGTGTGAAGCTAAACTAGTACAACCTCTGTTTAAAACAGTGTGGCAATTCTTAAAAGATCTAAAAATCAACCTTTCATATGACCTCACAGTCCCCCTTCTGGGAATATACCTGGAGGAACTCAAATCGCTCTATGAAAAAGAAGCCTGTTTATTGCTATTCACAATAGCAAAACTATGAAACCAACTGTACTGCCCATCAAAAGAGGGTTGGGTAAAAAAAAAAAAAAAAGTGGTACACACACACGATGGAATATTACACAGTAACAAAGAATGACAAAATTATGAACTTTGCAGCAACTTGGATGGAATCCGAGTCTATAATACTTAGTGATCTATTGCAGAAACAAAGAACTGAGTACCACATGTTCTCACTCATAAGTGGACCCTGAACAAATATAAAACTATATGAAAGGGATTGGGAGTAGTGGGAAACTGCTGGGGCAGGGATGAATACTTCATCAATAAGGTTACCTTATCTCAAACCAGGTGAAGTGGGGACCAAAGTGAGACCCAAACTTTACCTGTACAATGACCAATTGAAAACCTAACCCTAAATTGTAACTTACATCTTTAAAATAAATTTTTTTAAAAGGGATAATGATAAAACTCTAAAGAAATGTTTCTGATTATATTTTGTGACCAATTCGACAAACATATATTTTTATAGGAGCATGCACAAGGACCTTTGCATGCCATTGGCTACCTTCAAAATTAAGTCTTCCTTTCAGGTTTCACACAATAATCAAGCATTTTAAAATTCCATGCATATGCAAGCTTCTGAACAGCACTGAGCTTTTCTGATGCATCTGCCTTTGCCTGGAATGTTCTATATCACAATCCTCCCACTTTTTATAGTTGTGCTAATTCCAACTGTTCCTTAAAAGTTGGCTTTAAATAAGGCAGAACAATATTTATCCCATCTCTCAACTTCACTAATCATTCCATCCTCCCATGTATATAACTATTCTTGTAATTATCAGTGTTGATTACATACTATAATAGTGTAATAAGGAATACTCATGAATGTAATAATTCATGATGTGATTTTTAAGTATAACTATCAACCACTGACTGGACTTAGTCTTAAAAATTGAAAAGTGATAAAAAGTAATATATTAGAATACTATATAATAAGCAATGACTAATGTTTGTGAAGCAAACTGAAGGATACCTTGGAGCTTTCCTGGAGGAAATCAAATAAAAGAGATGTAAAATTAAAACTGTCTTATATTGACTTTACTAAAAAATAATAATGAAGGACCAACATAATTCTTAAATGAGAAGAAAGACTTAAATATAATTTTGAAATATTTCCATAAAGAAGTGTTTATATTTCTTTTTAAATTTTAGGCCTAAATGGTGTCCATGAATAGTTGTGGTTTTAGAAGGAAAAAAAAGGGACTTGTTCTCTACTTATGCTATGTATGAAGAGCCTACTACTATTTATAAAGAAGAGATAAAATCAATTTTTTATAAGCTACATTATTCATATTGCAAGAAATTCTCTTTCTAATAGCAAATTTTACTCCTATTGTTTTATAAATATCCGTCCTTTTAATATTTATTATATTTTAGGTTGGGCACAGTGGCTCACGCCTGCGATCCCAGCACTTTGAGAGGCTGAGGAGAAAGGATTGCCTGAGCCCGTAAGTTCGAGACAGCCTGGGCACATGGTGAGACCTCGTTTCTACAACAAATTAAAAAATTAGCTGGGAATGGTGGCACTTGCCTATAGTTCCAGCTATTTGGAAGGCTGAGACAGAAAGATCGCTGAGCCCAGCAGGTCGAGGCTGTGGTGGCCATGAATGTGCCACTGCACTCCAGCCTGAGTGACAGAGTGAGACTCTGACTAAAAAAACCAAAAAAAAAAAAAAGCATTTATTCTGTTTTATATCCACTTTTAAGATACAGGAAAATCAGAGGCCACTATTCTTAGAATGATTTTTCAGACTATTAAATATAAATAGCAGATACAATTTTTTTTTTAGCAGTAGATCTAAAATGATTAAAACACTGTAAAAATTAAAATCCTGGGCCTATTTTCTAGTTTAGTTCATTTTTTGTTGCTTATAACAAAATATCTGAAACTGAGTCATTAATAAAAAAAATAAATTTATTTTTATAGTTTTTGAGCCTAAGAAGTCCATGAGCAAGGGGCTGCACTTGAAGGTAAGGATTTTCTCACTGGTGGGATTCTCTGCAGAGTCCCAAGGTGGCACAAGGTATCACATGGTGAGAGGGCTGAGCTTTCTGGCTTAGATCTCTCTTCCTTTTCTTATAAAGCACCCTTTCTCATAATAACACATTAATCTATTAATTCTTAATAGATTAGTATATTCATGAAAGCAGGGACCTCTCATGACTCAATTATCTTTGAATTGTACCACCTCTCAGTATTGTCACATTGAGGATTAAATTTTGACATGAATTTCAGAAGGAAAAGATTTTCAAACCATAGCAAGGTTATGAGATACCATAAAAGAAACAAATATTTGCATTATAGAAAATTCATAAGAAAACATTTGTGTATACCTACGTAATAAAATAATAGCTAAAAATTTCTCAAGTCTAAAAGATACAGACATTCAGACACAAAGCTCCAGAATTACCCAAAGGGGTTCAACGCAAAAAGTACCTCTCTGAGGGATATTATAGTCAGTTTGTCAAAAGATAAAGACAAAGAGAATTCTAACAACAGCAAGAGAAAATGTCAAGTTACATAAAGGGAATCCTCATTAGACTAACAGATTTATCTGCAGAAACTTTATTGGACAGCAGAAAAAGGGATGATATGATATATATTCAAAGTGCTGAAAGATAAAAAAATAAAAATCTGCCAGAGAGAAATCCTACACCCAGAATATCTATTCTTCAAAAATGAATCCGAAATATAGTCTTTCCAAGAAAAGCAAAAACTAAGGGAATTAGTTACCAATTGTCTGGATGTACAAGAAATGTTTAAGGAAATTTTACATCTGGAAATACAAGAACAATAGCTACCATTATAAAGACATGAAAAAGTATAAAATTCACTGGTAGAGGATACACAAAAATAAAAATAAAAAAATAAAGAAAAAGAAATAAATCAGCCGGACTCGGTGGCTCAGCCTGTAATCCCGTGCCTTTGGGAGGCTGAGGTGAGTGGATTGCCTGAGCCTGCGGGTTCGAGACCAGTCTGGGCAGCGAGACCTCATCTCTACAATAAATCAAAAAAATCAGCTGGGCGCGGTGGCGCATGCCTGTAATTCCGGCTACTCGGAAGGCTGAGGCGGAAGGATCGCCGGAGCCCAGCAGGTCGAGGCTGCGGTGGCCGGGAGCGGCCACTGCACTCCAGTCTGGGCGAGAGTGAGACTCCAACTCAAAAAAAAAAAAAACAAAAAAATCAAAAAGAAAGAAATCAAATCTACCATTACTGAAAACCACCAAACCACACAGATAAAAAAATAAGAGAGGAAGAAAGAAACAAAGACTATACAAAACAACCAGAAAACAACTAACAAATAGCAGGAGTAGATACTAATCTAACAACAATAACTTTATGTAAATGACTTAAATTTCCCTCAATTAAAAGATATAGACAAATTGAATGGATCAAAATACCAGACCCAACTATACTTTGCCTACAAAAAACTTATTTCATCTGTAAAACCATATATAAACTGGAAGTGAAGGAATGGGAAATGTTCCATGCAAATGAAAAGCAAATAAAACAGACCTTACATCAATAAATTATAAAAAGGGACTAAGAAAATTATTATATAATGAAAAAGAGGTCAATTCAGCAAGATGATCCAGCAACTGTGATCTATATGTACCCTATAGTGGATGACTCAGAAATATAAAGAACATATTATTAGCTCTCAAGAGAGAAATAGACTCCAATATAGTGGAATAATAGTGGAAAACTTTACCACCCCAGTCTCAGTATTGAACAGGTCATCTAGACAGAAAATTGACATGGAGACATTGAATTTTAGCTGCAATATAGACCAAATAAATGTGGCATATTTATAGAACATTAAATCTAACAACTTCGGAAGACATATTTCTTCTATCAACACATGGAATATTCTCTAAGATGGATCATTTACCACCAAACAAGTATTACTTTCTAAAAAATTAAAATTGTATTAAGTATCTACTCAGAGCAAAATTAAACTGAAAATAAACAAGAATATTTAAAAATTTACAAATACATAAAATTAAACATTATGTTTCTGAACTACCAATGTATCAATAAAAATTAATAAGAACATTTAAAATATTTTGAAAGAACTAAAAAACAGAAACACAACATACAAAAATCTGTGGAACAGGTAATAAAATGCAGTGTTAATAAGTAAAGCTATTGCAGAATCACCTATATCAAAAAAGTAAAAATATTTTAAGTAAGCCACTTAAAATGCAACCCAAGAAATAAGAAAAGCTCTTAGAAAACTAGTAGACATTCTTATGGAAATTGGAATAGGCAACCAATTCCCAATCAAACTCCAAGTGCTCATACCATAAGATATGAGATAGACAAATAGGACTTCATCAAACTGAAAAGATTCTGCAAAGCAAAGTAAACCATCAAGAGAGCAGGTAGATAGCCCACGCAGAATGGGAAAAAATATTTGCCAACTGTATATCTGACAGAAGCCTAACATCCAGGATCTACAAGGAACTCAAAGTGCTGATAAAAGCCCCAGAAATATCTCTATTAAAAGTGACCAAATATATGAAGAGACACTTCTCAAAAGAAAACATACGAGCAGCCAATAGGTACATGAAAAAATGCTCAGCCTCACTAGTCATCAAAGAAATGCAAATTAAAACCACACTGAGATACCACGTAACTCCAGTTAGAATGGCCATCATCAATAACTCAAAAAACAACAGATGCTGGAGAGGATGCAGGGAACAGAAAAAGCTGAAAGGTTTTTCTCTGAACAGAAGGGAACAGGGAACCCTTCTACACTGGTGGTAGGCTAAACTAGTACAACCTCTGTGGAAAATAGTGTGGCAATTCCTAAAAGATCTAGAAATCAAACTTCCATACAACCCAGCAATCCCCCTTCTAGGAATAAACCCAGAATAACTCAAATTACTCTATGAAAAAGATATCTGCATACACATGTTTATATTGCAACATTATTCACAATAGCAAAAATATGGAACCAACCTTGTTGCCCAATGAAAGTGGACTGTATAAAAAAAAATGTTGTACATATACATGATGGAATATTACACAGTCATAAAGAAGGACAAAATTATGGACTTTACAGTAACGTGGATGGATTTAGAGCCTTTAAGACTTTCTATCACAGAAACAAAGAACTGAATATCACTCGTTCTCACTCATAAGTGGACCCTGAACATTCATCTTAATACTACAAGAAAGGTTTTGGCAGTAGTAGGACACTACCAGGGGAGGAAGAGGGCACATAACATCAATAAGGGTACCTCATCTTAAACCAGGCAAATTTGGGTTAGGGTTATGGTTAGGGTTAGGATTAGGGTTAGAGTTAGGGATAGGGTTCATCACATCAACAAAAACAATGTGACAATCTCAATAGATGTAGAAAAACCATTTGATAAATGTAATATCCCTTTATTATGAAAGTTCTTAGCAAATTGGCATAGAATAAACATACCTCAATATAATAACATTGATACATGACAACCCCACAGCTAATAGTATATAGTACAGGAAAAAGCTGAAAGTTTTTCTCTGAGAACTAGAATTAGACAAGAAAATTAACTCTCTCCACTCTTATTCAGCATATACTGGAAGTTCTAGCAAGAGTAATTAGGTAAGAGAAAATAAAAAGGGCATCCAAATTGCAAAGAAGAAAGTCATTGGCCTTGCTTGCAGACGACAAGATACTATAAATAGAAAAACCTGTGTACTCTATCAAAAGATTCTAAACAAATTCAGTGAAGTTGCAGGATATAAAATCACCATACAAAAACCAGTAGTGTTCCCATATACTAACAACAAACTAGCTAAAAAAGAAATGAAGTAATTCCATGATAACAGTGACAAATACACACACACATACACACACACACACACACACACACACACACACACACACACACACGCGCATATGTATACACGGACACCCAGAAATTAATTTAACCAAGGAGGTAAAAGATTGCTATAAGAAAAACTATACAATGCTGATGAAAGAAATGGAAGATAATTTTAAAAATGGAAAAATATTCCATGTTAATAAATTAGAAAAATTAATATTGTTAAAATGACCATACTATTCAAAGTGATCTGCAGATTCAATGCAAATTTTAGGAAAATACCAACAACATTCTTGACAGAAATAGAAAAAAAAATCCTAAATTTCAAAATATACTACGAAGTTATAGTAATCAAAACAGCATGGTACTGGCATAAAAACAGACAAATATGCTAAGGAAGCAGAATAAAGAACCCCAAAATTAATCCACTTTTAAAAACCCAACTAATTTTTAATAGAGGTTTCAAGAACATTCACTGGGGAAAAGACAGTCTTCTCAATAAATGGTGCTGAGAAAATCAGACATCCATATGCACCTCTATATTTGACCATATCCCCAAATCAACTCAAAATGGATTAAAGTCTTAAAATTAAGATTCAAAACTATACAACTGTTTAAAAGCAAGTTATACAACTGTTTAAAAGAAAGTCTGGGTAAAATTTTAGAAATGAGATCTTAAAAGCACAAGCAACAAAAGGAAAAATAGACTAATGGCATTATACCAAACTAAATATTTTCTACACAGCAAAGGAAACAATAAACAACTAAAGAGATAATCTACAAAATGGAAGAAAATATTTGCAAACTATTAATTTCACCAGGGATTAATATCCAGAATATACAAGAAATTTAAACATCTCAATGCTTAAGAAAATCTAACTTAAGAAGGGCAAAGGATCTGACCATACATTTCTCAAGATAAGACTTATAAATGACCAGCAGTTATATAAAAACTGCTTGACATCACTAATTACAGAATTAAGACAAAACCACAATCAAATATCGTCTGACAGTAGTCAAAAAGACAAAAAACCCCACAAATGCTGTCAAGGCTGCACACAAAAGGAAACTCATATATACTATTTGTGAAAATGTAAACTAGTACAAACATAATGATAAACAATATGGAGGTACTTCAAAAAACTAAAAGTAAAACTACAAAATAATCTAGCGTTTCCATTACTCCAAAGGAAAGAAGATATGCATATCAAAGAGATACTTGCACTCCCATGTTTATTACATCTCTATGCACAAAAGGTGTGTTATAAATTCAACATAAATGTCCATCAACAGATAGATAGGTAGATAGATAGATAGAGAAAATATGGTAAATATACACAATGGAATACTACTCAGTCATAAAAAAAATGAAATCTTGTAATTCATGATAACACGGATGGGTCTAGAAAACATCATGTTAAATGAAATAAGCCAGGCACAGAAAGATGATTACTGCATGTACAAAATCATATGTGAAAGCTAAAAAAGCTAATCTCGTGGCAGTAGAAAATAGAATAGTGGTTATTCAAAGATGGAGAGTGTCAGGGAGAGGGGGATAGGGAGGTGTTGGTTAAAGTATACAAATTTTCAATTAGGTAAGAAGAATAAATTCAAAAATTCTCTAGCACTGTAGAGTCACTATGGTTAATAACAATTTTTAAAAATATTTTCAAATAGCTGGAAGAAAGGAACTTTGAATGTTCACAACACAAAGGAGTGATAAGTGTTTGAGAAGATGTAATTGCTAATTATTGTGATTTGATCATCACACAATGTACACATGTAGGTATGTACTCCACAAACTTGTACAATTGTTATACATGCATTAAACATAAAATTTTTCAAAAATCAATTAAATGTTAAAATGCCTATTTTCTGCATTAAGTAAAAAAGCTACATTTTATTAACAAAATGTAATTTCCCTTAATTTGACTAAGGCTATTTCCATAAATATCAAATTAATGTTAAATGTATTTTTTTCTAGGCATGCTGATGAAGAGAAGTATAAAATTTTTATTTAAAAAAATACATTGAATTCTGCCCTCAGAGGAGCCCCTAAGATGATTTTACTATTGTGTACAAGAACCTGAAACACTGACTTGGTAGTTTGCTTTGCAGAAATTGCATTTTCCATAAAAGTGGTACACATGATGGGAAAGAATATAAAACTTCTTATATATAAGGCAAGAGCATTTATAGAAAAACAACACTAGGCATAAATTCTTGTTTCAGCAGAAGATGGATTTTCATAATCAAAATAAGGGTATTATAAGTAATTGTATCATTGATGTAGGCTTCAGGCTGAGCTTAGAAATTTCATTTTTGTAAGTTATTAAGTTGCCATTATATTGATATTTCCCTTATCTTCATAAACTTTTGCCTTAAGAATTTGTTTCTTTTATTTGTTCAGATAAAAAGAATAGATAAAAAATTAACAGATAATAGTACTTTAAAATTTTTGCTAGAAATTAAGACATTTCAGTATATCATCTACTTGCAATTTTGTTAGTAATTTATTCATTATTTTTGTTTACATTAAATTCAGTTACTAAAATATAACACAGGAAGAAACAGAACAAGACAGTACTTAATTACCTTACTATTAATATTCTGTGTCCTTACAGAGGTAATGACCACTTATTCTAGTCACACAGCTTGAGAGTTACAGGTTTAAGAAAAAAAAAATCCTAAATTCAGGAGAGTACGTGACAATTTTCAGATACAGTAGCTCTTAAAAATTAGTGCATTTAACCAGGCTCAGTGGTTCAGCCTGTAATCCCGCGCCTTTGGGAGACTGAAATGAGTGGATTGCCTGAGCCCGAGGGTTCGAGACCCGCCTGGGCAGGCGAAACCTCGTCTCTACAGTAAAATCAAAAAATTAGCAGGGCGTGGTAGCTCGCGCCTGTAATTCTGGCTACTCGGAAGGCTGAGGCGGAAGGATCGCCGGAGCCCAGCAGGTCGAGGCTGCTGTGGCCGGGAGCGGCCACTGCCCTCCAGTCTGGGCAACAGAATGAGACTCCAACTCAAAAAAAAAAAAAGAAAAGAAAAAAGAAAAATTAATGCATTTACATAATCTTTGAAGATATGTCTACATTTTACTTTATTAGCTATGGTTCCAAGCAATGACTATTATGGGAATATATGCAGTTACATTTCCTCAGGTTAAAAAAAAAAACTGGGAATATTTCCAAATAATATAATAGAGTTTTAAAACTTATGTAGATTTTATATAGATCTTTGAGACAGCTAATCAAATCTTAATCTTATTGAAGAAGAATCTGTGTACATCTCAGGTATAAGTTTGTCAAAAAAAAACTGTCTGTGTTATTGAAATATATACATGCTCCACTGCCTTATCTGTAAATGTTACCTGCTCGATAAAAGTGAGCTCATACTAGAGAACATCAGTGACTATTTATAAACAAATTGACTAGTGATTAATACAGCAAAAGTAATTATATGCATAAGTGAATAGGCTAGCTGCAAATTATTTTATACGTATATATATGTGTGTATATACACACTTTTTTGTCTAATAAAATTAAGTAAACGTGATGCCATCTAAGGTCTTTTCCAGTTTCATAATTCTAAATGCGGTATATGTGCACTCTTTTTCTAATAGTTTGAAACTAGTTTATTAACTTATGTATAGAATGTATAGGCTCATATTCTGTATCCTCTATCTCATATATATCCATATTTATGTGTATGTAGCAATAGCTCAGGGTTTCATTCACACAAATTAGGCTTTACTGCTTCTCTGGGTACCTTTTTCACTTTGACAATCAATCTTGTATTTCCTGTTACTTTATCTATAACATTCTTATGATACAGGTTTTGTCACAGGGTTAAGGTGGAATGCTATAGACTGAATATTTATGACCCGTAAAATTCATATGTTGAAATTCTAACCCCAATGTGGTGGTATTAGGAAGTACGGTCTTTGAGAGGTGCTTAGGCAATGAGAGTGGAACCTTGATGAATAGGATTTAGTGCCTTTGTCAAAGAACTATCAGAAACATCGCTTGCTTCCTCCATCATGTGAGGATTCTGAGTAAAGACAGCTGTCTATAAACAAGAAAGTGGGCCTTCACCATACACTGAATGTAATGATGGTTTAATCTTGGACCTCCTAGTCTCCAGAACTGTGATAAATACATTTCTGCTGTTTTTAAGCAACCCAGTCTATAGTTTTCTATTATAGCAGCTTGGATAGACTAAGACATAAGGATTGGCTTCTTTTATTCATTAATTCTCTAGGACGTACTGTCTCATTCTATGTGGTAAGCATATGACTATGCAATGGGAATATGGTGGTGATACAGAGAGGCGATGTTACATGCACCTGAAACCAGTGCATGTGAAATCAGTTTACAAATTGTAAATAACAAATATTCTTTTGTCAAGCTACCTTGCCCTCTTTTTATGCAAAACTGAGCATAAGGATTTTAACAATTTACTTATTTATCTTTAAAGGCAAGGATCTTTGAAAAGGAGCTGGTAAACATGTTCTTGTAAGATTTCCTGGCTATAATACTGTACATTCTCAAGTAGGGGCAATTCTTATAACTATATATCATTTGTCACCTGAAGTAATCTACTTTTTTGTTTTTAGTTTATAGACTGTGGCTCTAGGCAAAATGTTAAATAGACCTAGTTTATTAGATTGCATTAGTTGCTCTTTGTACCTTACAGTAAAATATTACAAAAGAAAGCATCAGCAGAACCCACGGTATTAGCAAAAATAAAAGGGATATTATACATATATAAACTTGAGATTAAGACTCTTTCTAGATGTACCAAAATAGAAAATATGATGGATAAAGGCTTTGAGATAAAAGCCTATAAAGATTCAACCAAGATTAATCTAAAGGTGATTAGCTACCCACCCAAAACTATCCTTCTGTATGGCTTTAAAATAACCATGAGTAAAAAAGCACCAAGGATAAAACAAGTAAAAGGAATAAATCAGAGTGGAAAACTAAACACAGGAGAGAATTTTTGATGTGATTACAGGTCAAAGGAACTGACTAGAAGAAAATACATTAGATGCCTAATAAATATTTTAAGTGGTTTTCTTTTCAAAGAAACCATGAGTTGAGTCTGAAGAGTTTTTGAATGTATAAGCTTTAACATCCTAAGGTCCAAAGCTTAATTTAATAGGAAGTAAAACACAAAAGCTTTATAGTGTAATAGAGAGCCTATCCTAGTAATCTAGTTCAGTTGTTGCCTTGAAGAATTGCTGGAAGACTATTCTCCATATTTTTTGTTGCTGTTGTTGTTTTCTTGCAAGGTCCAAACCTTCGGAACAAGGCCATGTTTGAAAGCAAATAAACTTAGAAGACAGATATTGTGTATTTTTCTTGAGACATTTAGAAATGTACCACCAATGCATATTCTACAATATTAAAGATCAAGTCCATTTTCCCCCTATCAGAGACATAATTACATTCTAGGGTTATGAGTCTTTTCCCTCTTTCCAGAGGGAATAAAACAGATGCTAGAAGCACTAGAAAAGCTCAGTGTTTCTTAAAAGTTGCATTTCTTTACTGTGTTGAATTTTATTGTATATGCAGGTAGCATCTGGTTCTCATTGTATCATCTTACTGGAAATGGTCAGGAAGAACTGATGCAAAATGCTACTCTGACTGATTTTTTTTTTTTTTTTTTGAGTTGGAGTCTCACTCTGTCACCCAGACTGGAGTACAGTGGCTGCTCCCAGGCACTGCAGCCTCGACATGCTGGACTCCAGCGATCCTTCTGCCTCAGCCTTCCAAGTAGCTGGAACTACAGGCATACATTACCACGCCTGGCTAATTTTTGATTTATTGTAGAGATGAGGTCTCACCAAGTTGCCCAGGCGGGTCTCGAACCCGTGGCCTCAGGCAATCCACTCATCTCGGCCTTCCAAAACGCTGGGATTATAGGCTGAGCCACCGAGCCCGGCCCTGACTGATGTTTTTAACTGACTGGATCTTGTGGCATTATGTCAGTACACTATATCAGGCTAACTTGTTCTCTTACAAGTGAGGTAAAAATTTCAAAGTTTACATATTTTCTGATATAACAAATACAATGAACACAGAAATTTTTTTCAGAGGTGAGACTGAAGTTCTAATCAATGAATATTCTTCATGGCTAATATGGGAGGATGTTTGCAATACCTGATTTGTAGGAGTACATAATTGTTATACATAGCACTATTATTTATTTATTTTTGGGATCAGATTTGTTATTTTAGTTATTCCAATGGTGCTTCATTATTGTATCTTAAGAGTGCTGAGGACATATTTATTGGTCTATTTATACATCTCTGGGCCATATATATCACAACTGTGCATCACTAACAGGTAGTAGACTTTGAACAGGATATAGTTACTGGATGGGTTTTTGGGTAGTCTTTCCAGAAGAGGCATTTGGGAGCATTTAATACTTTGAAAAATATATTCAAAGGGACATGTTGTGATGAGCATTCTAGAGTATGGTTAAATTTATTAGCTCTTCATTAAAAAATGTATTTTCTTCCTTGACAAACACCTAGTCTATAATATCTATGTTCCCTTGCAATTAAGTGAAGAACATGTGACTATATTTTAGCAGTAATGTGCTGAACCAAAAATTTTAAAATGTTAGTGAGTCCCTACTACCATCACCCACACAAGCCTTTTCCACCGAATAAGTGTAGATAACTATGTAGTCCTATGAGATGGTGACACTGAAGGGTAAAATGAGCTTATTTAAATTATAAATAAATGCTTCCTGTCATCCAAAAGCATCTATTGTGGATTATTACATGAACAGAAAATAACATTCTTTCATGTGTAAGTTGCCATTAATTTTGGTTTGTTTGTCACACTGTAGTACCTGGAGTTACGTTATGTATTACAGTGGCACAACATAACAAGACAAGAGACCCATCTAATATGTCATCCTAAACTGTTTTGCTTTACATATCCTGCATCAACCTTATTTAAGGAGGTTTCATGCAACAGATCTTCTTGACTCCCAGAAGGATTAAAACAGTATAATTAATTGTATTTATTATTGACCAGGTGCAGTGACTTATGCCTGTAATCCGTAATCCCAGAACTTTACGAGGCCAAGACAGAAGGAGTGCGCGAGGCCAGAAGTTCGAGACCAGCCTAAGCAACATAGTGAGAACTCATCTCTACAAGAAAGAAATTTTAAAAATTAGTCAGGTGCATGTCTGTAGTCCCAGCTACTTGGTAGATTGAGGTGGAAGGATAGTCTGAGCCTAGGTGATCAAGGCTGCCATGAGCCATCATTGTACCACTGTCCTCCAGCCTGGGCAACAAAGTGAAACTCTGACTCAAAATAAATAAATACATAAATTAATCTTATTTTTCCAGCAGCTACATGGAAAGAGATAGAACTATATCTTATACATTCTAAAGTGTTTTATTAAAATTAATCTCATTACAGACCACTTTTTAGAATAACCTAAATACTTTCCATTTTCCCACTTGTCCAAAAGAGCTCCATTTTAGAACAGGTTTTGGTTCTAAAGAAGAGTATAGTTTTATTTATCTTTAGAAAATACAGGTTTCTCTACCCATTCTCTATACATTCAAGAAATAGGTATATAGAGTTTTGAAAAGGAAAGCAGATATAGCCAACCCTCCATGTTCATGGATTCTATATCTGTGAATTCAACCAGCCATGAATCAAAAATATTCAGAAAAAATATATACAAAGTTCAATAAAGCAAAACTTGAATTTGCCATGAAGCCATGCATAAAGTGAGGTGTAGGTATTGTATTAGGTAATTATAAGTAACCTAGAGATGATTTAAATTATGTGAGACAATATCCATAGGTAATATGCAAATACTATGCCATTTTATTTAAGTTTCTTGAGCTTCCATAGATTTGGTTATCCATAGAGTGAGAGTGGGGGCTCCTGGAACCAATTCCCTTTGGATAGTGGAGGGAGACTGTACTCCCTTACCTGTGAATATCAACTCTATCAACTCAGGTTATTATTACTATGGGGACCAAGGTGAAAGTTCCCCTTGACTTTCCGAAGTTTTTGTGAAAATCTCTGACATGAGGTAGATTAAGAGGAGAACAGGCGTATATGTTTATTTATCGTGTATACACAGGGGAAATCACAGAGTGATTGTTCACTCCCCAAGGTGGTTCAGAAGCTTATGTATCATCCTGGCAAAACAGATTATCTTAGGTGGGAGAAACAATTCTGTTTAGCAGATTCCTAGGAAGAATGAATTACTAGGGATTAATTTGTACATTATCTAATGAAATATTCTGTTCAGATGTGGTTACACTTTTGGTTTTACAGGGAAGGAAATAAGAAACATCTGTTCTCCATTGTGGGTTTGGATTTCTGGCAAATAAAGGCCTGTGCTTAGGCAGAGCGGTTAGGGCCGGGAGGTCAGAGAGACTTTGAGGTTTCCTCTTTAGTTCAGTATGTCAAAATGTCATATTTTGGGATATTGATTTCTGTGCCCTAACAAGATCATAGATATAATTGCTTTTGTATAAATGTCAACTCTAGGAAATCATCATAACTACTATAATTTTCTATCATTTCCTCTGTCTGGGAAAAGTACAAGTCTGTGAGAATCTCTTTCAAGAGTTGTTATTATCTACAAAGTTTGCCAACTTTGCTTATTAAAATTTTGATCCCACGTGGTGCTTAACTTTTCCTTAACATGGGACTAGAAATATTAAAATGTAAAGTGCAATGACCCCAATATCTGTGTTCTTCTACAAACTCTGTTTTAAATGAAATAATAAAATGTTGCTAATAACCTTTATTCACACCACAATTTCATGAGTTTTATCAATGACTTTTTTCTATCATTATTATAATAAATTGCAAGTCCAAAATATTCTCTTTTTTTGTGAAGACACAGATGGTGACAAAGGCAAGAGAAAGAAGTGTATAGGATTTTTGAAAAGTTAGGCAATTGAAAGTTTAGCGAACAAGTATCCAATGTTTTGACCATCACTAATCTCAAATAAGGTGTCAGAGCTATGGAAGGCAAACATTAACCACTCATATTTTCAAACAGAAAAGCATCCAGTTCGTGGGCAGGGAGAGCAGAAAATTTCTTTCATCTAAGAAGTCATATATCAATGTCTTCAGGTCAGAAAGAAGCGATCGTGAAGCATTTCTTAAACTCCGAAGTTTTCCTTTAATCCATTCCAGTCACTGTTACGTTAGAGAAATAAGTGACAGTTAGACTTCATCAAATGCAACATTTTTCACTGTAACCAATAAAGTTCAAGCAGATAAACACAATGAGCATGCACCTAATGAACCAAATACTACCAAAACCACGAAGTAATAATTTGATATAAACGCAGGATTTAGGCTGGGCACAGCGGCTCAAGCCTGCAATCCCAGCACTTTGGGAGGCCGAGACTAGAGGATTGCTTGAGCCCAGGGGTTCAGGCCAAACCTGGGTAGCTTGATGAGAACTCATATTTACAATATATCAAAAAATTAGCTGGGTATGGTAGCGCATGCTTGTAGTTCCAGCCTTGGAAGGCTGAGGCAGAAGGAACGCCTGAGCCCAGCAGGTCGACACCGGGGTGACCATGAGTGTGCCACTGCACTCCAGCCTGGGTGACAGAGTGAGACTCTGACTCAAAAAAAAAAAAAAAAAAAGTTAGGGCTTATGATGTACCTTATCTGAACTTAGAGTATATAATAATCTCCTATATAATGAATTAACAAAGACAAAAATTATAAAATACAATGTGTTTCAGTAATTTAAGTAACCAATAATGCACTGATTTTGGTACAAAATATATTTTTATTATTTCCCATGGTTTGGAAAATCTACACTTATCAGGAGGATCGGCATTGTGATATTTTACTCCAGATAATTTATACTTGGTAGGAGTAGCTAGTTGATCAACAATTGTCTAAGACAGGTTATCAACACAGAGTAGTATTATGAGATTTACAGTAAAAGAAGACTTTGTTTATTGAGTCTGAGTTTTTGAGAAAGTTCACATGTGAAGAAAAAGAAAGGAAAGCTTATTTGTAGTATAATATTTTTAAAGATTAAATAAAGCAGTTTAAAAGATGCATAAATATGTTTTAGCAATTAATTGAAAATATTTAGTTATTTACTTTCTACATAACATCACCCATGTAAAAGACATAAAGAAATATATTATCACATATTCTGCAAAACTTAGCCTTACCAATTTAGTAGATGAGGAATACATACACATATATATCTCAAAATATGTACATGTTGCTGTAATTTCAAAATATGCATGTGTACATGTATAAATGTGTATTTATGCTTGCATCTATCTAAATAACTCTCAAATAGTAAATTTCAAGGTGTAACATTCAGTTTTTATTGCAATATTCTCCATAACAAGTAGGCACAAAACACAGGGGTTTGTCACAATAAGCATCCGTTGCTTAGCTGCCATTCTGCTGGGCTGTGTAGGAATCTACTGGACTTGGGTGAGTCTGGCCTAGCTTGTCTCTAAGCTGCAGGTTACATTCAGGTCTGACTCACATCTTTTTATTTGAAGACTCAGATTGAAGGAACAGGCACAGTATGAAACACATTTTGTTCAGGGCATACAAATTTATTAGAAAAGATAAAATGCAAATACATAAATTCTCAGTTCAGAACTGGTCCATCATCACATCTTCTTAATTTTTAATGGTCAAAGCACGACATATGAACAAGCTCAAAGTTAGTGGAGGTTAGGATGTATTCTCCACTTCCTGTGAGTCATGGGAAAGTATATGGAAATGGGCATATGCATATAGGATAATATCTTATTCCAGGAAGAAAACAAACATTAGGAAAAATAATTCAACAATTACACAGGATTTTTTGAAAAGTCCAAACATTACCTTGAGGAAGCATAAGTTGCTAAGTAGATTCACTTATCACCTGTTTTGTAATCAGCCTCCTTCTCTGACCACTGTCTTCAACCTAGCTAGAAACTATGATCTCCTGAATTAAATGAATTATATATTACTCAGATTTTGGATCTCTGGTTTAGATGCCCAGAACAAGCAATAGGAATCCAATAAAGATTCTGAATGAGTGGACTATGTCAAATATCAAGGGAAAAGAAACACAGATCATATAAGGATCAAATAATTGAGCCACACCAGTCTCTCCCTCTCCTTAGCCACTAACACTGCTCAAAGATTTTGGTATGTGGTTTTGATATTTTCCTTTAACCCAAGTTCCAATTTTACATGTATTGATGTCAACATTCATGTTCACAAGTGCCTAGCTCCAGAACTGCTGGGTTATTAAAATTCTTAATCAGCTTCTTGGTCTTCTCACTTGTCACTCTTTCTCATAGTCATTATGAGTCTTTTCTTTTCTTTTTTTTTTTTTTTTTGAGTTGGAGTCTCACTCTGTCGCCCAGACTGGAGTGCAATGGCCACTCCCGGCCACCGCAGCCTCGACCTGCTGGGCTCCGGATGAGTCTTTTCATAACCTGAAATTGATCAATCTTTAAAAATTGCTAATTCAATAATCCCACTTTATGGTCAATATGTCATTTTCTTATGGGCAATTCAATTACTTTTTAAATCACTTTTTTCCTTGATCCAAATTCCTTGTTACTTAAAATTACTGCTTTTCCAAATACATTAACTATCTTATTCCTTTTGCTCTTATCCAGCTTTATTGATTTCATGATGCATTTGTTCAAGACTGTGTTTGAATATACAAATTTCCATTGCTTCGCTGGACTTTTATCACATTCCTATTAAAAATTTTCATTTTCTGTGAACTGAATAATCTTCTTTTGCCAAGACTGACCCTCATTATCCAATTACCTAATGGAATTTTAAAATAATAGGGCAACATTTTTTCCACTATAAATTCTTAACCACCAACCTTAATTGGGTTCTGAAAAGGTGACCCTGGATAAGATAATAAGGTACAATATTTTGTGTTTCATATTTTCTTCATATATACAGTTCCTCAATGTTGCCTCACATTATTAGTTCATATTAGTATGATTAATCATAGGATTTGTTCCCTTTCTCTCTTCCTTCCTCATGTTAAAATGAAATTCACCTTCCTGTTTGAAAATAATTTACCTCTATTTCGGATCCCATCTCATCTGCTTTCTCATTACAATATTTGTAATGTGTTCTTCTGATTACCCATGTTTTGTCCACAATGGCATCATCTTTATTGACTTTTAAATCAACTCAAGTATATCCTATTAAAAATGCAAAAAGTAAAACATGAGTGACAGAATCATACTGGGCCTCCCATTCCTCTTCAGATTCAATATTCTTTCTTCTTTTGAACAAAGTTCTTCAACAGCTTATCTATATGTGCTGCCTCACTCTATTTTTAATCTCTCACTCACGACAACATCAATCTTTCCACCTCTATCCATATTATAGATAAAATGTTTACCAAAGTCATTCATATTTTTATATCACTAAATATATTACTGCTGCATACTCCTACCATCTCAAAACAATATTTTTGCACTGTATTTTATTTTAAATGTTCTCCAAACCTTACTCATGCTTCCAATCCTTTACAGTCCATAATAAAATGTTAGACATTCTGAAGTCTCAGTCCCAGGGCCTCAAATTGTCTCAAGCTGGACTATCATTTTAGGTAATTCCTTCCATAAGTATGACTTTCATATAGGTTAGTCAAAAGTAATAATATATCTGGTAAGAATTGCCTTTGAGCTCCATATACATATATTTTACTATCTAACATCAATCCTTGCGTGTCTTAAAGGCCCTCTTACACAATAAAGACAAACACTAAACCAGTCATCACTAAACTTATTCACATACCTAAACCCTTTACCACTGTTTTTCTTCACAAATGGCACGATTATTCATCAGGTTATCTAAGGCAGAAATCTAGGAATCCTCTATGACATTTGCTTCTCATTTATCATTATCTATTACTTTAGTCTACTAAAAAGAAAATCTCATGAGCTTGAACCCTTCTCATGGTCTCACTTATTCCCAGGTATCACAATTTCTATCCTAGTCTAACAACATTAGTATTTACCTTTCCAATTTTTCTGTTCAGAGAAATCTTTTAAGTGAGAAAATAAGGTCATATCACTCCAATACATAAGGCTGTTAAATGACTTTGCATTGCTATCAAGGTGAAGACCACATATTTCAACAATGTCTAAATGTTCTACATGCGCTAGTACTCAACTAATCCTCTAGACTCATCGACACCATAATCCTCCCAGCTGCAGCTACATTGGCTTTCTTTCACTCCCTCATATTCACCTTGCCATCTCTCAAAATATGCTTTTACCTGTGTTCTTACCTCTGCCTGATTATTATTTTATCCTCTTTCCCTTCAGTTTACCAGATTTTTCTGTTCCTATGTTATTATCATTTTGAAGGAGACATTTTTTTACATACTAATTACTAATTAATTAATTGAATACTAATCAAATGATCTAGTATAAACTTTTATAACACCATGTTTTTCTTTTTTGGTAGCTTATTATTTTATTTGTACAATAACAATACATTTGACAGGGGACATTTCTTTTATTTTTAAAATCATTATTGTGTCCTTGTATGTACCCAGCCCACACAATAGGTGTTGCATAAATACTTGTTAGATGACCAGATGAAAAACTAGCAGAATTGCCTATTCAATGATGATTTGCAATAAGTTGTGCTTTTATTGAGACAGAAATAGACCTATCTTGGCAATAAGTTGGTATTCAATAAATGTCAGCTTGAAACGTGTGAAAAGCAATTCTGGACTTCGTGTTTAAATTCTTGGGCAAACAAGCCTATCTATTCAAATAGACTGTGACCATCAAGTGAAACGGTGACTTGAAAGTTCTGTTACTTGTCAACAAATTAAATAATCTGCTGTACCTCCAATTTTCATATTAATGAAAATTTTTGACAGACTTGCATTTGTGGCAAGCATGGACTCTATGACTGTTTCTACCTCAATCAATAATATGCTATTTTCTTTCACTTTTTTCTCAAAGCTTGAAGACTTGAGAAGACAAATTAGGACTAGTTTTTTTTCTTTTTATTTCTACTTGTTTCTATAGAACTTTTTTTGCCCATTAGATATATTTTTACTAAACTACATCAAAGATACTTTTTAACAGAATTATCTATTTGCCGGATTCGAAATTGTACGAAGAACATTTTTATCTAACTTTGAAACCCATCATAACGTTAAATATAAATATCTCATAATTATTTTTGAATTAAAGTACACATGATTTCACTGACTTTTGAAACACTGAAGAATATGCTAGCAGGATAGGAACTATGATTCTGTGATGGTTAACACCTGTGGCATGTTTTTGCTGGTTACAGCTGTCTTGAAGAAAACTGAAATGCTGTTAAATAATTCTCCACTGTAAAATGTAGCAAAAAAATAAAAGTGGGATCTGAAGAGAGATATTTTTTTCGATATTATTTTAACCCTGTTTTAGTAGTTATGTCTGATAGAGTTATGGAAAAAAAGAAGCACTTCCTGTTGTCTTTTAAATATTTAAATTAGGAGATAATTTTTCTTATTTCTGTTTTTATGAATAAATTAACACTAAAAAGCGTCAAACTTTACTGCATATAAATAAAAATTTCATTGAGACTGGATAAATAAGAAATGGGGATAGTCTAAATTTTTTTATGCAAGAAAAATTTTTAGCAATTTTTCAAAACCCACTTGTTTAATTTATAAGCCAATAAACAGAAAAAAAATCTATTTTTATTTATTTCTATTATTTTTATTGTTTCTGCTTTTATTTTTATTGTTGCACTATAGTATGATTATTTTGATTATGATTTTTAAAGTACCATGGTAGAATCATGACTATGAAAACACTTTCTGGATTATTCTCTAACCTTAACACAAGTACACTGGAACAAAAGTAAACTAGTTCTATGCAAATGGTACTTATGTTTCTTCAGATTAAAATATCCACAGTAATCTTTTTAAAGATTGTTTTATCATTTTATTCAGTGATATCTATATAACTTTCTTTGCTAAAAATTATTTGAGGTGGCCAATTCAAAAATATTATATAATTTATAATTTGCAATTAATTTTAAATCAATGCAGACACAGTATTAAAAATTAAAATAAAGCCCAAGGTAATGTTATCAAACGTGCTATTAAGTCCTTGGCAACTATAAGAGTTGAGAAAGAAAGAGGGCTCAAGCTCTTAGAAGTTGATCAATAAGAAAAATATAAATTCAAGATTCAATGTATCTACAACTAAAATAATTAGCTCAGAATTTCATAATTTGTTTAACTGAATTCAGAGAAACATTTTTCTCATAAGTTCTTTGAAAGGGCACAGTATGATTTAGTGGATAAAGTCCTAGAAGGAAAAAAAGAGTCCCTCTAATGAAAAATGGCAATATTGAGATTAATAGGGCCATTTATTACATAAACTAAGCTTCATAATGCAAGGGGATTTTATGTATGTGCTTCAAAAATCATATAACCAATTTTGGAAGGGATAATGACATTGTAGTTTAGATACTCCCTTCTATAATAGTGGGTCTTTATTAATTAATAAATTTCAGAATATAGATGAAAAATTGCAGTGAATAAACTAAAATCAGTCTTCCATGAATGTTAGCTATCAAAATGGAGCCTTTGACTGGAATTAGGTATGGTTTTATTTTGTAACATAGAGTAGGAGTGCACATATATTAGGTTGTTGATTAAGGACATACTTGTATGGTCTTATCAAAGATGTCAGTGGTATTTTCTCCTAGTTTCTATTGTGAGAAGACACAGAAGAACATCTGTTGTGAACATATGTGAATAGCTGGGTGAGATGATTCCCTGTCGTAAGAGGATCACTTGGGCTACATGGTGAACGTGCACTTGACAGTGGCATATTAAAGGTCATTAAGGCAAAAGATCAGTTCCTTATAGGAACATACTTCTTCTTTTGTTCAAGAAAAAGGACCAAAAAAATAAAAAATAAAAAAGAACCTCTCTGAATCACTTGTCTTTAAAATCCTAATAATCCTATAAATCTCTTAAATGATGATTCTTTGAAAGATAACCTCTCAACAAGCAAATCTGCTTTCCAGAATATATCAAAAGATATTTATTATCCAACCTCTAATAATTCTTTTTTTTCTTCACAGAAAGATTTGAACACAACTTAAATTTTCACTGTAACTATTTTCCCTAAATATCATAGTTTGTTCTTGGAGATGACACTATTATTGCAAATCTACACATTTTTACTAACTGGGTTATTCAGTGTTCCTTAATGTGGAAGCATCATCCAGCAACATCTGATTCATTTAGAGATAGACTTCAGCATTCCAGGAAGAGTATTGCTATAAAAATAACAATGGATAACTATAATAATAGTAATGGATAACTATCAAAGTTCTGCTAGGGATTATAGCAAGGCCAGGACTTCAGCAAGTTCAATCTAATCTCCAAAGTAAATTTAATTCCAATGGGGAAAAAATTTTAAAAGGAATGTAGTATTCTCTATTCTGAATTGCTTTTTTCCCCTTCATGAATCAATTTCAGACTCCACCCAATAGTTTCCTGAAAGAGGTAATCTATTCAGATACAATTTATTAATAAAACAGTTTACTAAAAGCATCTGATAAAAAGACATCTGTATATCCTATTGATTCTGTCCAAAAAATAAATCTCAAGTCAATTTACTAATTTTCACCTCCACTGATACAATTCTGACCCCAGTGAACATCATCTCTTTTTTATACTTAACATACATTAGACTTCTATTCTCCAGAAATCATATTCGCACACAAAAGTCAAACTAATCATTTTAAAACCTAATTTAGATTATATTCTTTTTTTTTTTGTCTACAATCTGAGAATACATATATATTAAACATAGAATTAAACTTAATTTTTTTTTTTTTTTTTTTTGAGTTGGAGTCTCACTCCGTCGCCCAGACTGGAGTGCAGTGGACGCTCCTGGCCACCGCAGCCTCGACCTGCTGGGCTCCAGCGATCCTTCCGCCTCAGCTTTCCGAGTAGCCAGAATTACAGGTGCGCGCTACCACGCCCAGTTGATTTTTTGATTTATTGTAGAGATGAGGTCTCGCTGCCCAGGCGGGTCACGAACCCGCGGGCTCAGGCAATCCACTCTCCTCAACCTGCCAAAGGTGCTGAACCACCAAGCCCGGCAAACATAATTTTTTTTAATATGGCCTATGAAGCCCCATGTAATTTAGTCTCTGGCAATATCTCCACTCGCAATATTTGATGCTCTTGTTTTTAATCTCTTTACTCTTGTTCAGACTCATTGATGTTTTTGGAGTTCCTGAAGACACTAAGACTTTTCTCATTTCAGGTCCAGGTCCTTTTCAAGATGTAGAAGCTTTTCAGTCCCATTTCCCCTGCTATAGTGATATATAGGGATGTTGTAGAAATCAGTACATGGCATTGGTCAACATATCTGTTTAGAGACACCAAATTAGTGTAAAGCTCAACACTTCTCTTTGTGATTTTTGTGGCTGGGTACTCCTTTATTACCACTGGACGTGATAAGTAAGCCTATGTACCTGGGTTGTTACAAGCATCTATCTTATATATTTGCAGCAGCAGCCTTAAACAAAGACAAAGTTATGGATGGCACAATGGAGAGATAAAAAGAAACTGGGCCTTTGATAATTACACTAACCTTCTAAGTCAATCCTTGCCTGTGGGTTTTTCAGTTATTGAGACCACAAATTCCTTATTGTTTAATTCAAATGTAATTAAGTTTTCTTGTTCATGAAATCTTACTATATTATTATAAAAACAGTGTTATAATTGTTATTACCAAAAAGAGTCATCAATACTGTGACTCTGATAGATTAGTTAAGATTTTTTAACTTTCTGAACCATCATGCTTTTAGGAACTGGTGAATGGTAATTAGTTGTGCTGTAGACACATTACTTAAACTTACCTAAAACTCCTTTTTTTCCCAGCTCCAAAATATTACAAATATAACTATCTTTGTAGATTGTTAATAGGATGATAATTAATGCATGCTATACTCTTGCAAAGTGCCTAGCATAGAGTAAACCTCAATAATTTATAGCTAACATAATTATAGAATGTTATTTTGAAGGTAAGCTCAATAGTGCTAAAAAAGTTTAGGAGTGAGAAAAAGCGTTTAGCTAATTATTCTTTTCCCTCATTATTTTCCACTGTCAACAACTTAATTTATCACTTTGTATTTGAAGATTTCTTTCCCTTAAGTAACCAACTCTGATACAATAAATAAATGCATATAAGTTCAGATACTAAATAGTCACAAGATTGGTTTTCTTGAAACCACATAATTACGACTGTCAATCCTTATTTCTCCTGAGTTAAGTGCAAGCTCACTAATAATGACCCCTACTGGTGAGTAATTAACTCCCTCTGATCTAGGTGTCAGAATTTCTTTATAGTGTGTGCTAATGTGAAATTCACTACTACAAAAAATATAGCAAAAGCAACAACAAAAATACAAATAGACTCTTCAGAAAACAAAATCTCAGCAGGTTCAAGTTTTAAAATAATCTACCTGCTGGCAGATCCAATAAACCTGCTGATTATTGGCTACTCTCTTTAAATCCTGCTGTGTCTTACCTACTCAACTGAAGAGGCTGCTGTTCTAAGTGATTGCTAATAGTACCTGGCAATGGGATATATGTTATGGCCTATTATTGTTATCAGAAAAATGATAAGAACAGTTGCTGTCAGCATGGAAATAGGATGAAAGATAAGAGTATATTGTCGAATGTATTTTTACTGCATAATGCCGTATACAAAAACATCGAGGTATAGATATAGTCAAGTGTTTAGCTGATTTTATTGTGTGCAGTAGATATGTTTTTCCTTTACATTAATATTTTAATCCAAAACATTATTTGAAAAATTACTTTTCAAAAAATATGTTTTGGAAGCATATCAGTGAAACCGGTATCTTTTAGACTGCATTGTTGACAGATAGACTGATTGTTAATAGGCATTTAGGACTAAAATCTTATACGACATATTCTTATCAGCAAAAAAAATTTTTTTGAGTTGGAGTCTCACTCTGTCACTCAGGCTGGAGTGCAGTGCTAAGGGCAACTGCAGCCTTGACCTACTTGGCTCAAGTGATCCTTCTGCTTCAGTCTTCCAAGTGGCTGGAACTACAGGCTCATGCCACCATGCCCGGCCTCAACAACATTTCTGACAATGCAGAAATACAGGTAAGATTGATATGCCTCTTATGGACTGGTACTTTGATGTGACATTCAAGCACTTTTTTCTGTCAGGAAGGCAGAGGATACATATTTATTTCTGTGATTTTTCTAAGAAAAATGCTAAACAGTGGTTTTATGGTTGTGCATTTGCCTTTCTTGTTATAAGATCATATTCCCACATTTCCTGTAAATATATTCAAAATCTATGTCCTAATAGTGCTGTTTACAAACGTGTCATATACAGTTCTATGAAATGCAACTTTTAAAAATTACACACAGCACCGACACAGTGAAATTCAGAAAGATGATCTTTGGATGCCCCCTAAAGCATAGGGTATGATTCAAAGTCACCATACATCACTTTAGTTCTGTTCCTCTCTGTGCAGAGGAGCATACGATGGGCATTCTCAGGTGGGCTTGTGTAAGTGGTGATGAATTTTGCTACTCTCTTGGATTCACAGGACTGGTGAGATTACACAATTTCTTTGCTTCCCTTGAAAACTAGTTAATAGCATAGTGGGGGTGCCTGCCAATGATGATCAGAAGGGTCCAACATTCATCTTTAAATGTGGTATAGAGTCAGGCTCTGGAGTTAAACTGCACAGGTATAACTACATTCTGCATTTTATATTAGTTCACATTTTAACCTCTTTTAAACCTTAGTCTCCTAACTCAGGTTGGTGTTATAGTAACAAAAAAGGTACTTAAAAAAATAACAACACTGTACATAATAAAAATTAATGCTACTTTTACTATTAACAACATTATTAAAAATGTTGTTATTAATTTATCTGGCATGATCTCCAACATTAGAAAATATTCACTTTAAGATTTATTTCCCCTTTCATTAGCACAGGGTAGGATATACTAGCTGGCTTAATAGCTTATAAGCATGATTCTCAGAGACATTAGGTTACTGATCTTTGTTTTTGTTCTTAAAACTGAATTAGGAAATATATTTGCTCTGAGATATATAAGTACTATGGAGCTAAATTTATTGGATGAAAAGGAGGCTCAGGACCAAGTCTCTTGTGAGTTATCCCTGGTCTGAGTGAGACAGTCTACGGCATGTTCCAAGCCAATGATCATATCTGGAGTGTTCCAAACATGTGTAAATCTGAGCTTGGAAGATTAATTAATCATCCAGGATGTGTAACATGACACTCACTCAATCAAACTTAACATACACAATGGTGTGCTCTTTGGCAAGCTTTGTGGAGATTTTGAAGGTCATGATATCTATACCTCCACTAAATAAAAGTATTAAACTCTTTATTGTGTATCTTGACTTCTTCAGATAAGAAACTCTAGTTAACTTGAATGTACCTATGCCTGGTCTTTGCAACTATCTATGTTATTGACATATATCAAAACAAAGGTACAACTATTCAACAAACATTAATTGATTGATGATTGTTCAACAATGATCAGCAACAATAAAGTAAGTCTGTTCCCACCTTCCAAAAGCACTAGAAATGATCAGTCTAATACAGTGTATAGAATGCTTGAATGTTGTTGAACATTTCTTAATTATATTGTGCCATAGACTAACCTAGAGTCAATAAATAACTTGACATTAATTATTAATCCGGTTTTTCCTGTACCTCTAGATAAAGAGCTCACATTTACCACAGAGCATCTTTCCTGAAGTGCAATAATATGAGTGGAAAGTAAACAGTACAGTAACAGGACGAGAAGGAAGCAAAATCAGCTTAACTTTGGGTAATTTTAATAACATTGATCATACATAGTCTTGCCTTTGCTATTACATGGTAACATCACACACTGTGTCAAATTTTACAGCTGTAAGAATTTAATTCCATACCAGTGTAGACTCTGAAGAAAAAAGAATGTATTTATGTATTTGGTTTAATTTTAAGAGGAATTATATTAAACACTTATGGTTAGATGCACTATTTAATTTTTTTTTTTTTTTTTTTTGAGGATGGATATTAAGAAGGACTGAGAATGTTTCCTATAGGCCTGGTACAAAATAAAATACTTAAAATATCTTGGAATAATGATAATAATAACAGGAAACACTCTCATTGTGCCTACTACTTGCCAGGCACTATTCTAAACAATTTACACATATTAACCAATTTATGAGTTGATTACTTCACAATAACGTTATGAAGTAGCTCATAACACGCCTATTTTACAAACAAAGTAACTGAGGCTAAGAAGTTAAGTAATTTCCCCAAATTCATGGATCTTGTAGATTTTAGGGCCAGAATTCCAACCCAGGTATTGAGAGTTTATGCTTTGGAACAAAATTCCACTCTGTCGTAAAACAAAGCAAAACAAAAAAACTTTAACTTACTGGTTAAATGCATTTTACTAAATGACTCTAGGATTTTTCCACTTTAGTTTTTAACTTCTCATCTTTATCTTTCAACTGTCACCACATGTACACTCAGTCTAATTAAAAGAAATGCTGTTGCAAATAACTTTTGGTTATTACGCTTGCCTAAGTGCTATGCTTATCTTATGAGCTGCTAATTGTTGTCCTGCATTGACTCCCTTGAAACAATCAACCCAAACACCAAAAGGCTACTTACCTGAGAGCTTTTATAACTTATGCTTTATATTTCTATTTTTCTGCTTTTTTCTGGAGCACAGTCTTCTTACCTAACTACCTCACTTTCAGTGTCTGTTTTTGATCATGCACAACCATTACCCATGATTCTGAAATTTATAAATTATCGAAGCCAAGCAAAAATAGACTTTCTGTCTCTGAAATATCCCACAAATCAAAATCTTGTAGGCCTCAAACTCTTGAGTATCTAAAAAGGCTCAGGAATGTAGCTTAATACCTACAGTAACTTCCATCTTCAGAGATTGTGCTGTGCTCCCATAAAATGTTTTTTTCACTTCATTACTTGCTTTCATAATCCTCAGCTGATATTCCTTTTATCTTATACAAAATTATAGAATACTATTTTATACCCTAAAAATGGTACTGAGAAACTCATTATTCCAATATTTGATATTGCTCATACAGGATTTTCATTATATAAAGTATCAGAAACTTACCTATTATTCTGATTTTATTGTAACTAATATTAAGAAATTTCAGTATTTGATAGAGTTAAGTTGGGATTAGATATTTAAGTTTAAAATTGATCCAAGTTAGTCTTATATCAGTTGTTAGTGAGTTATGATAGTATATCTTATTTAAAATTATTATTCTAAAATTGTGCTTCTATCCTTGACCGGCTAGACCTGTGTTATCTGAAGCTGTGTCTGTTCCTATGAGATTAGTTCCATGCAGGTTTGGGTGTTTCTGCTTCATTAGACTTGCTCTAAATTACTTAGAGGAGTCTAAATGAATCTGCTTCTCTTTTGTCCATCACAATGTCTACCACTCTTGGGAACAGGTTTCTCTTCTGCATACCCACAGAGTTCTGAGCCTCAGTTTCATCATTTGCCCATGACAGTGAGCTGCCTTTTTGCCTAACAACCATTGTGCCCCCATCGTGTTTATTTGCCCCTCCTGTACTCTCTTAAAAATTACTTTAATTGCATATCCTCAAGGCTTTATATTTATTTCGCTTAAAGTTTTCTTAGTTTTATTTGTTTTTTGTGTGTGTGGTTATATTTATTTAGAGTGGTCTTTCTTGTGTCACACAGGAAATGTGAAGTTTGGGACCTTCCTTTTTCTGCTCACGTTCATTGATGTGAGAGCCTTCAATACCTGTGAAGATCAAGCTGACAGAGTCTGTTGGGCAGTGGAGAATTGATGAGAAATGAAAGGTATGTGGGCGTTTTTTCTTAGTAAGCTAAAGGCAATTAACTAAGGTAATTTTTATGGCTGAATTACCCTGTCAAGAAGTTAGAAGAGAAAAGAGTTCAGAAATAATGTGCTGAGACTTCCATCCTCATACTCTTACCTCAGAAACAGAAAAAAAAATTCTAAACACTAGGTGGGATTCTATGTAATAAGTTTCTTTCATCTGATTCCAAATAATTTCTTTTCCAAGTTGGAAGGTTGCTTCTAGTACTTCTTGCATCGTCTCTAAACTTAGTGATTACTAGATAGTAATTATTAATGCTATTTATTAAAATTATAGAATTAGCACCATGTTTTTATATAGCTTCTTAAAATACAATCTCTATATTATCATAGAAACCAGATTTAATTTGCATAATGTTTTCCACCTTAATCATTTAGATTGCCTTTTTTATTATAAGATACTATACTCAAATATAATATCATTACCTTAGACAAGTAGTGACAACAGTTTAGACAACTGTTAGTTTAGTCACAATAGATAAGTAAATAAATTGACATCATTATCATTATTTTATTGCAGCCAAGATTCTTATTGAAATTTTCTGGCTTGGATTTCCAATGTATAATCGTTCTTATTACAAATCACATCAATTAAACTATGGAGACAACATAAATTGACTGCTAAATTTAAAATTGAAAAAAGTCTTCTTGTTAATATGTCTAAATAATTTACATTGTTATGTCTTTTGTCTCAAGAAAAATTATTTTAAGAGTACAAATAATGGGCAACCCCTTCGGGTCCCCTCCCACTGTGGGAACTTCTCTGTCCTCTCAATAAATCTTGCTTTCTCATTTAAAAAAAAGAGTACAAATAAAATAATTTTAAAAGCAATTTTCACAATGATAAAAACAATAAGAAAAAAGACATAGTGGAAAAGTCAATCAGAAAGCGTATAGATCAATATTAAATGATATAATAAACCACGGAAAACTGACATTACATTGCAAAATAGAACTCTGGAGAAGTTCAGCAATTGAAGACACTAGGTACTTTTGAAAGCAGTAGGGTGTGTTCTTGGGACAAAATCAGAAGAGTGGGTGATATGTTCTGGAAGGATCAGTAAGACATAGATCTTCACTACTGTGTGGCACCAAGTGATTGTCTGTACCTACTAACTCCCAATTCTGAGCAAAAAATATGTTTATATTCTGGTGACAGTTGCTCTGCTGAGGCCAGAGATGAAATACCCCCTGGAAACAGCAGCATTAAGTAAAAATCAGTGACACTCTGAGGAGAAAATGTTCACTGAATTTTGGGAAAACTCCAGTGCAGAGACAAACACATTGTTTCATCAACTCTTAGTGAAGCTTGCCAGTTGGCACGCACCCTCTGCCAGTCAGCTGTCTAATGTCTCACCACCACATATGAAAAATATCCCAGATTCAATAGATACAGGGAAAAATCTTTAACATGATAGTTGGAATAGTAAATAAATAGACAAGCACAAAAGATATGGAGTAAAAATTTAAACAAAGAAACTTTAAATATCTAAGGTTATGTATAAATGTGTGTATATACATATATATGATAATTATACATACATTTAGATTTGGTATCATCAGTAAAAGGAGAAGCAGGTATATCTAATAAGAAGTCTTACAAAAATGCACTTTCAGAGAAGAAGAATATGCCTCTAGAAATTAAGAAAAAATATTCAGAAATTTTAACAATCCAGAAATTGCAATAAAAGGATGACATGATGGGAAAGATGAGACGGTATAGAAGAGAAAATAACACAGTTTAGGAGATGTAACATCCCACTATTAGGAATTATAAAATGAAAACAGAAATTAGACAATTCCAAAAAGACTGAGCAAAGAAAATAGAGGATGGGCGATTATGCAACAAATACTACAAGAAAATTTCCTAGTTATAAGTGCATGATTTTTGTTTTTTGTTTTTTGGTTTTTTTTGTTTTTGTTTGTTTGTTTTTGAGTTGGAGTCTCACTCTGTCGCCCAGACTGGAGTGCTGTGACTGCTCCTGGCCACCGCAGCCTCGCCCCGCTGGGCTCAAGCGATCCTTCTGCCTCAGCCTTCCAAGTAGCTGGAACTACAGGCGCGCACTACCACGCCTGGCTAACTTTTTGATTTATTGTAGAGGTGAGGTCTCGCCTGCCCAGGCGGGTCTCGAACCCGCGGGCTCAGGCAATCCACTCACCTCAGCCTCCCAAAGGCACGGGATTACAGGCTGAGCCACCGAGCCCGGCTTGTGCATATTTTTTTAATTGAAAATATTCACAGAGAGTCTAGCACAATGAATGAAAATCTACATCACCAAGATATCTTATTCTAATATTTCAGGATCTAAAGATAAGGAATCTAAAAGCTCTCAGAAAGAGAACAAGAAACCTAATAAATAAATACAGAAACATCAAATGCAAATGAAGAACATCAAAATGTTATGAGCTTTTTCAGAAGCAAAGTCGAAATGTAAGAGGGTTGGTCTAGAAATTGTCAGGAAAAATGATTTCCAGTTTAAAATTCTCTAATAAATTAGATATGTTCCATCAATCTACACTAATATTTATCTCACGTGAACTCTTTATTATGATGCTACTGGAGAACATGTCCCTACAAGATGAGATATTTAAAAGAAGAAAGAGGTGATAGAATATATGAAACAGGGATTCTATACAGGAGAAAAGAGAAAATAAATTCCAATATGATGAAGACAATCATTTCCAGGCTAGCGATAAATCAGCCCAGTCTAGAAGAGAGTGTTCCAGGAGAAATGCCTCAAAATTAAAATATATATGCACATTACAGTTTATTTACTGTGCCAAATAAAGTGTTAAAAATTGAGGAAGATTTAGTGATAGAAATTTTAAAAAGAGAAAAAAGTCATGGTAATTATTATCTCCAAATAATGAAAACATTTATTGTCTCTCAATTGTGTGACCTCAGAGATCAGATGTGATCAATATTTACATGATCAGATGTGACCGATATTTACATGATCATGATAATGTAAACCACAGTCATTATTTAACAAATAACTGTGATTAAACTTTATTGAAAGAATGTGGTAAGGGAAAATGTTTTTGTTTGATGTGGCATGAGTAATCTAAAACTTCTTCTATAGTAGGAAATTGATAGAAAATATTTTATGATAGAAATAAGAAATAGCAAGATAATTATGCAATGAAGAATAGGGTTGCTACTACTAGAAGAAATGTCTAAAATTAATGAAAATATTTGAATGTACTTCCTTCCATGTTTTATTACCAACTATATTATTTTATTTAATTTTTAAATATATAGATAAATCACACATATATGTATGTCTAGATATGTGTATATAGTTATATTTATACTATATATGTATATATATGTATAGTAATTATATATGTATAATTGTGTATATATATTTATACTATACATATATATGTATATATACATAAGTATATAAGCCTCCTCTCTTCATCTGACCTTCCTTACCATCTTCTCAATGTCGTTTCCTCAGGTAACCTAATAACGAAAGATAATCTCACAGTTTGGAATAATGTATTCAATGTTTTACTAAAGTTGATTCATGTCTTGATATTCTTCAAATGATTATTTTATGAGAATTTCAAAAATGACTATCAATCGAGTAAGCATATTCATTCTGAGATCAGACAACCCAAGTTCAACTTCTGGTTCCCTTATTTACTAGATATATTTTCTTAGGCAAACTAACCCCCTTAGGCTTTACTTTTTCTATCTGTAAACTGAAAAAACAGACCTATTTTATAAAGTATTGTGAAGACAAAAATAATACATATAAAACAATTGCTGTAGTTCCTGACACAAGACACTCCGCCAATAATCGTTATTGAGTCTATCAAAAATAATATCTTTAAAAGCACAGCAATATAGTCATTATTTTTATTTGCTTTTTAGTCCATTGTTTTAAGGAAGGCTGCTGTGTACTTTATTAAGGCAGAAATACTTATGTAATTTAAATTATTGTAAATTTTGTATAACTTTAAAACATTATTTTTAATTTAATTTAATTTAATTTTTTTTTTTTTTTTTTGAGTTGAATTCTCACTCAGTCTCCCAGACCGGAGTGCAGTGGCCGGGAGCGGCCACTGCAGCCTCGACCTGCTGGGCTCCGGCAATCCTTCCGCCTC